>NC_057801.1:685823888-685893512 GCF_018294505.1 Triticum aestivum | reverse complement strand
GGAAGCACGCGCCGTGTCTTTTCCCTACTAGCATCCGCTTCCTTGTGTTGTTTGTTATTTTAGACTCTCAACAAAGTAACTAGCGTTCTCGGCTGCACCGTGAGATCAATGACCAAACACAGCAAAGATCAAGAGCCCAGAGATTATGAGACAATCTCCATCTTCTCTACTAGATTCTGGTAGACCATGTTTCTATCATGTATGATAAGGCAAGATCTCTTTACCATTCCTGATGCATGTTTTATGTACCAATTTTAGTGTTTAGAAGGGAAATCTTAACTTATCTTAATCCAAAAGGATTGACGATTTATCTTGTGCTCTATAGGATATTTTTTGGTTGTGATTAGTCCACTATTTCAAGGTTGCATCAGTCGAGCTAAAATCTCCGTATGCAAAAACAATTGTCCAAATATTCCTCTACTATGCTTCCAGATGATGTAGCTTTGGGTGATGTGTCTCTTTTGGTCCTTGAGGTTTGCCAACTGTGGTGATTATAGCTTGTGTTTACTCACGAGAGCTTATTATGAGTCTTATAAGGGTTTGTTTTGTCATTGCCCATTACTTCAGCACCCTTGAAACTTGAAAGGTTCTTTTCTTGGTAATGTGCTCTTATTTTTTATTTAAAACAGCCATGGAAAGAATCGCACTAGAGCCTTCCCAGTCTCATACTGAGCCTAAACAGCCATGAGAGGAATGGTACTAGAGCCTTCCCAGTTTCATTCTAAGCTTTATGATTTACAAGAGCAATATAATTGAGTTCCTGTAAGTTATCTCTCTACCAACTTTCTCTTATCCTCACATTTTGAGACTATGAACATTTCTGTTTTGCTGTATAGATTTATGTCCTGATTGAAATATGCAGGAACCAATGTTAACAGATGATATAATGAGGAGTTTTTGTTTCATAGAGCATCCGAGGTACAACTCTTTATTTATTTTTTTGAAACAAAGGAGGTACAACTCTTTAAGCGAATAACGAAGTCATGGGAAGGTGAGCTGAAGTCACAAGTGCGCATGTACAAGCTGGAGCCCATTGAATTCAGAACGCATTGACTAACCTAGAAAATTCTCGGAAGCCTGGAGTGTCTATGATCTTATTATTTTCAATTTTTAATACAAACTCGCTATAGAAAATTATCTAGCACTAGAGGGACATAGATCTGCCCATGATACATGGGGTGCTCAGTTTAGAACAGATACTTTGTAAATACCATGATAATATGTATGTAGCATTAGTGTGACTCATTTGAACCGGCAGTATTGTGAAATCAAAATATCTGCTAGCTTGATCAAAACATACAATTATTTTCCTTGCTCTACATCACTGACCCAAGCAATGTTCATAAGAGATTTTCTAAATTTAATATCTACATATTTTTCAGATAACTGTATTAGTCAAATATACTACTATATTTTTCTCATCCTACCTTATAATGGACGGGCGCAGCAACGCGCGCTTTTATGTTCTAGTATGTAGTAGTACGTACATTGTAGAACCTAATTCAGTGAGTCGATCCATTAATTGAGGGTAAGATGTAATCCAAAAGGAAATGAAGCTAACACGAGGAAGCTACATGTCACCAAAAACTAACATGAAGGCCACAATGAAGTTAGGCAGCAAGCATCCAGCCGGCAACCATATCTATACTCCTAATGTCTCAGTTGGTGAATAGTCTCCATGATTTTTTTTTCGCTGGTTTTTTTTCGTCCTTCTCCCACCTTTGTCGGTTTTTTTCCGTCTCTTCTCCCATCACCGATTTTTCACGCCATCTCGCACATAAGGAAAAAAACATAGGACGCAGCTCCCATCGATCTATTTGCTAGGTCGACCGTGAAGCACCTTCGCCGCCCCCATCGTGGAGCCCTTCGCCGCCCCATCGTGGAGCCCTTCACCGCTGCCGAGATCCGTGATCGCCGCCGCTGAGGTCCGAGATCGCCATCCCTTTCCGTTTCTGGTTCGCTGGATTATCTCCCTTTTCCCCATCTCTCTCTCGCGCGTCATTGCTGCCACCGCCCACTACTGGCCGCCTCCGTCCGATAGATCACCGACGCCGAGAGGCTTCGAGGTCGTCAGTGCAACGTCGGGTGGCTCTCCCAATCCAGGGATCGAGCGCCTGGGGCAGGAGGCGTCTACGGGATGCACGCGTGGGAGCTGGGAGGTTCTCCTGGCCGTCAGATCTGTGACCCGGCGGTCGTCCACTGCTTGCATGTGACTGTTGACGGGGAAGAACAAGGATTCGTGTATGGAGGGGAGGATCCGCGGCACGGTGATGTATGTCCGGCCGTTGTATGGTGCGTGCATTTTGTTCAAGGCTGACCAGTTTGCAATTTTGCAGCCGAACAAATTCGCCAGCCGTGTCTTCACACCCTTGGTCTCATCTCATCGCTTCTTGTGGTGGCTCCGTGGAATGCATGAAGCTGCTCATTGAGGTGCTACAATACTTTATCTTCTGCTAATTGATCTCCAAGTTCCTGTTGATTGCATAAATCATACTTGGTATTTGCATTGTCGCGACATGACGGTTATTTTTGAAGTATCACTTGCAATGCTTGGATCGCTGGAGTTCCATAGAATTTCCACATGAATTGCGCATATTGATTTCTCGCGTGGAAATGTTACCTAGGGTGGGGCTAATGTTGATGCCGGTGGATTCAGTGGAGTGATCCCTCTGTTGTTAGCATGCAGCCACCGTGGCAACATCGGATTCGTCAAGTGCTTGTAGAAGGCTGGAGCAGATCCAAACGTTCCTGACCAAGTGATCCAAACGTTCCTGACCAAGTGACCACCACCGCCTGCGGGCGCAACGAGGCAGAGGAGGATATCCTGTTAGGGCTTGCAGCGCGGAGGCGTCGTGAGGAGGAGACGCCAAGGTGCCGGTGGTGCGCCTGCTGCTGGTGGTGCTCAGCGAGGACGAGTGCCAGAAGGGGCTGAGTAGGACGCCCTAGCGCGTCGCGAGTATCTGGTAATAATTTTTGTCTTCCTTTCAGATGTAGTAGGTGATACAGATGAACTTAAAGAGATAATTTCTAATCTTAATCTTGCAGTGTTCAAGAAGGCGCCCACAAAATCAATTTACACAATCCCTTCTCTGATTATGCACACAGATCAGGAGAGACATACTGGCAGGACAATCTTTAAACCATGAAGCCCTCTCACGGGTCAGACATTGAACAAATAATTCTTCTTTGAGACAGTGAAGAAAACACAAATCAATGTAGTGCCGGGCCCGAATTGGACTTCGCTGCTATAAGAAGGAAGGGTCCTTGGCCGGAATCTCCATCAGGATGCATACTTGGACCAGAAAATCCACCAAATCCCGTCGAAATTTCAATTTTCAACGAAACATCCAATGTCACCTTCGAGTTTGCCGGAGGTAGAATAATACCCGTCGAGCTGTCTAATGTCGCCTCATCAGGCTTCGACGGAAAACAAGATGGCATCCTACAGTGCTCCACAGTTTGCCGGAACTTTGTCGGACAGTTTTACACTTGAGGTATGTGGACAAGCAGGTATGTGGACAACCCAGAAGACATCAAAGACTCTGCTGAAGTCATCGCCACCAGCGATGAGGGGGAGGACGGGGAGGAGGAAGAGGAGGAGGAGGAGGAGGAAGACGAGAGCGACGTCGACATGCCGGAGGTCGGGGCGGACGGTCAGCCCCAACCTGACCGGGACTCAAGCAACAAGCCACGCACCAAGGTGCCGCCCGCTACTGGAGGCGTTCAAGTGGGGGCGGACCTGCCGCCCGTTCCTCCGACGGATGCTACCGACTTCGTCCTCCAGCACTCCAACGCTCCGCCTGCTGCCAACGATCCCTCTGTTCATACGGAGCCGCCTGCCGCGCCAGGTGGCGTGGCCGACTCCAATGTTCAGTCGGAGCCCTTGGCCACGCCATCTGGCACCGGCCAGTCGGAGCTGTCTGCCGCGCCAACCAGCACCGCCCAGCCGGAGTCCTCTGCTGCGCCTTAGGATTTTTTTCTGTTTTCTGCTTGCTACTTTGAACACTTTGGTTAAATTCGCACAATTCCACCCGTGGGGTGTATATCAAACTCTGTTTGAATGCTGGCCAGAGGCCTTTATCCATGTAAAAATATTTTATCATCGCTTATGCTTACTATGCCGACCTCCGCTCTTCTTTCCCTTTTTTCTCCTTGGTTTTTTCCTTTGCCGCCGACCCTTTTGGCTTTGCTTTTACCAGCCAGGTGGCCGCTCTGCGGACCATGGCTGGTTTGAGCGTTCCAGCCGTTTGTGAGGGGGGCTAGGTTTTAACCATTCAGAGCTTTGGGTAGTAAGGTGGAGGCCGGCCGTCTGGCCGCCAAGCAGCCAGATGGCTAGGCACGATGCCGTGTGCTACTATATGCGCTTCCCTCCTTAGTCGTTTTTTCGTGTGGGGCACCTCTTTGCGACCTTTGCCCGCCATGCAGTTGCTCTGCAAGCTGTGGCTTCTGACAAAGGAAGCTTTGGTGCCGGCACACTACTTGTCCGACTGCAGGGGGTGGCATATTGTAGAAGGCGGCGAGGCTCTGGGCCGACTGGTCGAACCCGGTGCCAGGCGAAAGAAAAAGACTATACATTCTCATAGGCATGATACTTATCATATGGATAAAAGAGGGCGGTCCCCGAGCTCTTCTCGGGGGACCCGGAGTCATAGTACAAAAGGTAGCGTGATACATATTGCTTTCAACTGTAAAACCTTCGGAGGAGGTTTGCGTTCCACGGCCTCTCTGTTTCTTTGCCCGAATCATCTCTCTTGCACGCTCTGGGCTTCTGGGCATCGATCAGATAGTAGGCATCGTTGCCCAATACCTCACTGATGATAAAAGGGCCTTTCCAAGGTGCCGAGAGCTTGTGCTGTCCGGCTGTTCGCTGGATCAGCCGAAGCACAAGGTCTCCCTCCAGGAAGGACCTTGGCTTCACCTTGCGGTTTTAGTATCGACGCAGGCTCTGCTGGTAGATGGCCGACCTGCTGAGTGCCAACAGCCGGCCCTCTTCCAGCAAGTCGACGCCATCTTCTCGTGCTTCCTTGGCATCCGCCTCGGTGTACATGGTGACCCTTGGGGAGTCGAATTTGATATCCGTCGGGATGACGGCTTCGGCACCGTAAACGAGGAAGAAAGGTGTGAAGCCTGTTGATTTGTTTGGAGTTGTGCGCAAGCTCCAGAGGACGGCCGGCAGCTCGTCAAGCAAGCAGCCGGCCGAACGCTCTAGAGGCTCGACCAGTCGGGGCTTGAGGCCGGACAAAATGAGGCCGTTTGCGCGTTCCACCTGGCCGTTTGACTGGGGGTGGGCAACAGACGCTAAGTCCAGGCGGATGCCCTGTGTTGCACAAAAACGGGCCAAGGCTCCCTTGGAGAAGTTGGTGCCATTGTCGGCGATGATACTGTGCGGGATGCCATACCGCGTGGTGATGTCGGCGATGAAGGTCACGGCAGTCGGCCCATTCAGCTTCTTGATTGGTTTTGCCTCTATCCACTTGGTAAACTTGTCCACCGCAACCAACAAGTGAGTCAAGCCACCACGGGCCGTCTTGAATGGTCCCACCATATCCAATCCCCATACGGCGAAGGGCCAGGCTATGGGGATTGTCTTGAGTGCAGAAGCCGGCAGGTGTGGCTTGGAGCAAAACCTCTGGCACCCTTGACACTTCTGAACTATCTCCTTGGCCTCTTCCAGGGCCATGGGCCAGAAGAACCCATGGAAGAAAGCTTTGGCCACCAGGGCTCTTGAAGCCGTGTGGTGGCCACATTCTCCCTGATGGATATCCTTGAGTATTGCTTGGCCTTGGTCCGACTCCACACACCGATGATAAACCCCTGTTACACTTCATCGCATCAGCTCTCTGTTGACTATGGTGTAAGCTGCAGCTCGCCTCTGCACCTGTCGAGCTGAGACTTCATCGGTTGGCACCTCTTTATTCACCAAGAACTTGAGGATTGGCTGGGCCCATGAGGGTGCTGCAATTTCTTCGACTGCGACTACTGCAACTTGAATGAGGGCGGCTGGGAGGGGAGGCGGCTGGTTGGCAGCTGCTTCCGCCTACTGTGTTGGAGAAGTCCCCGGGCCGACTGCTGAAGTCCCCGGGCCGGGTTCTGAAGTCCCCGGGCCGAGCACGGCTGTAGCAGTCCCCGGGCCGCCTGTCGAGGTCCCTGTGCCGGCCTCTGGGCCCCTCGAGTCGGATCCGACTGCTTCGAGAAGGGCCAGCACAAAGATGGAGTCTGAATCAGGAGACGGCTTGACAGATGGCTTCAGAAGGTGGCGTAGGGCGACGCCGGCTGGTATTGCTTGTCGGGTGGAGCCAATCCGTGCCAGAGCATCTGCTTGCTCGTTGTCATTCCTTGGCACGTGAAGGAACTCGCACCCATCAAAGTATCCGCTGAGTTGCTGCACGAGGAAGTGGTAGCTTGCCATGTTTGCATCCTTGGCGTCCCAGTCGCCTAACGATTGCTGGACCACCAAGTCAGAGTCACCATAGCACAGGATCCGGCGGATGCCGAGTTCCTTGGCAAGCCGGAGCCCATGTATGAGTGCCTCATATTCTGCTACGTTGTTGGAGGCGGCGAAGTGGACTTGCAACACGTATTTGAGCTTGTCGCCTTTGGGAGAGGTGAGGACGACGCCGGCTCCCAGGCCGGTGCGCATTTTCGAGCCATCAAAATGCATCCGCCAATGAGTGGAGTCTGGAGCAGGCGACAAATATTGGGTCTCGGCCCAGTCGATGAGGAAGTCGGCCAACACTTGTGATTTAATGGCGGTGCGAGGCTGGTAGTAGATGGCGTAAGGGGCCAGATCAATGGCCCACTTGGCCACTCGGCCAGAGGCGTCTGGCTCCCGATGATCTCAACGAGTGGAGCTGTGCAAACAACAATTATTGGGTGCTCTTGGAAGTAGGGCTTCAGCTTCTTGGCGGCGAAGTGCACGCCGTAACACATCTTCTGGTAGTGGGGGTAGTTTTGCTTGGAGGCGGACAACACTTTTCTCAAGTAATACACCGGTCTCTGGACCGGCAATGCTTTGTCCTTCTCCTTGCGCTCTACCACCATGACTATGCTGATAACCCGACTGGTGGCTGCAATGTAGAGGAGCATGGGCTCCTTCTCAGTCGGAGCTGCCAGGATAGGCGGTGTTGCAGCCACCCAGGGGAAGGGCCTTCTCGCCCAGCCGACTGATGAAACAGCTGACTGACGCCAAGCAGCCGGTGAATTTCTGCATGTCCAGCAGTCGGGTGGGCACTTTCATCATCTCAATTGCTTTGATCTTCACGGGATTGCACTCTATGCCGCGCTCTGAGACCAGGAAATCGAGGAGGCCGGCTGGTACTCCAAAGACACATTTCTCCAGGTTGAGATTGATCTGGAATCGGCGCAGGTTCTCAAAGGTCTCCTTGAGGTCCTCCAGCAGCGTGCCATGCTTCTCCGTCTTCACCACCACATCATCCACATATACGTGGGCATTTCTGCTGAGTTGCTTGAGGAGGCACTTCTGCATGCAACGCTGTAACATGGTGCCGATGTTTCTTAAGCCGAACGTCATGGTCAGGTAGCAGAAGGCTCCAAATGGCGTGATGAAGGCGGTCTTCAGTCTGTCGGCCGGGTTCAGTTTTATCTGGTGATACCCGGAGTATGCGTCCAAGAAACTTAGCAGCTCGCATCCGGCTGTGGAGTCTATTACTTGATCAATCCTTGGCAGAGTGAAGGGATCTTTAGGGCAGGCTTTGTTGAGACTGGTGTAGTCAATGCACATGCGCCACTGCTTGTTCTTTTTCAACACTAGGACTGGGTTGGCCAGCCACTCTGGAAAGAATACTTCCATAATGAATCCGGCTGCTAGGAGCCGGGCTATCTCTTCTCCGACAACTCTTCTCTTCTCTTCCGACAGGCGGTGCAAGGGCTGCCTGACCGGCTTGACGTCAGGTCGGACATGTAGCTTGTGCTCGGCGAAATCCGTCGGGACACCCGACATGTCTTTGGGAGACCATGCAAAGATATCCCAATTCTCACGAAGGAAATCGACAAGCTCGCTTTCCTATTTGCTGTCAAGGCCTGTGCCTACAACAACGTGCCTCTCCGGGTGCTCCGGGTCCAAGAGTATTTTCTTTGTTTCCTTGGCCGGCTTGAACGAGCCCTCGCCTCCGACTCCTGGGGGATGGGTGACATTTCCGGCTTCTTGCCTGCCAATGCCACCACCTGTTCAAGGAGCTGCTTCTCGGCAGCGATCACGAGGGACTCGACCAGCCTGCTGCTATCTGTAGCGCAGGCGATCGATCTCTTGTAGTCTCCGACTACTATCAGGATTCCCTTGGTACTTGGCATCTTCATCTTGAGGTAGGCGTAGTGGGGGACCGCCATGAACTTGGCAAGAGCAGGCCGGCCAAGCAGGGCATGGTAGGGGCTCTCGAGGTCCACCACTTCAAACCAAACTGACTCTCAGTGGAAGTGATTCTTGTCTCCGAAGAGGACATCAATCCGGGTCTTGCCGATTGGTGAGCAGGAAAGGCTAGGAACTATGCCATGGAAAACAGTCCGACTGGGGGTGAGCTGCTTCTGCTTGATTCCCAACTTCTCCATTGTGTCACAGTACAGGATATTGATGCTGCTGCCGCCATCTATCAGGATTCTGGAGAAACGGGCGGCCCGCCTCTCCGTTGCAAGGGTTGCTTCCAAGACCAGGGCATACGAACCAGGGGAAGGCGTCACTTCTGGGTGGTCGGCCCTGCTCCAACTGATAGGCTTCTCGGACCAATGCATGAACTAAGGAGTACTGGAGGCCACTGCTTGCACTTCTTGTTGTTGTTGCTGACTGCTGCGCCTGTCATCGGCCACGCTGGTAAACACAACGTAGGCTCCGTGCTCCTCTGGGTACTCGTCTTGTATGGCGCCGACGGGCCGGGCCGCCGACTGCTGGGGTTGAGGAGGCGGCGGGCCGGCAGGCGGAGGAGGCAGGAGTCCTTCTCCCTTGGCGATTCTGGTGAGCTAGTGACACTTGCGAGTGGTGTGGTTGGAGGGCTTCGCGCCACTATGGAACTTGCAGGGTGCATCCAAGGTTTGCTCGTAAGAGAAAGCAGGCAACCAATTGGTCTTGCCGCCCTTCTGCCGCTTGGGGGCCGGCTGCCCTTCTGGTTGCTGATCCTCGACCGTCACCACCTGCCGGCTGGTGGAAGCTGGCTGGGTGGCCTTCCACTTGTGATCTCCTGGTTGTTGTCGCCAACTGGCGTCACCAGCCAGAGTCCGAGGCGCCTGAGGGGCCACCTTGCCAGACGCATCAACCAGGATTTCCGCCTTCATGGAGGAGTCGGCCGTGGCATGCTTGTCGGTGATGACCAGCAGTTCATCGAGGGTCTCGGGCTCGTCGCAGAGGAGTCGGTGCTTGAGGAGGGTGCCCTCTCGGCACCCGGTGGTGAAGTACTCGATCGCCTGCACCTCGTGCACGCCTTCGCAGGAATTGTGCAGCTCGGTCCAGCGCGTGAGGTAGTTGCGAGTCGACTCCGTGGGCCCTTGGACGCACAAGGAGAGCTGTCGGGGCTTGGGAGCCCGCTTGTAGGTGCTGGTGAAGTTGCGGATGAAGACCTCGGTGAAATCAACCCAGCTGTTGATGCTGTGGGGCTTCAGGCTGTTGAGCCACATCCAGGCAGTGCCCTGAAGCATGAGCGGGACGTACTTCACGGCAACACGCTTGTTGCCGTTCGCTATACTGACGGTCGTGGAGTAGTTGACCAGCCAGTCCTCCGGCTTCATGGAGCCGGTGTAGTTGGGTGTGTCTCGCGGGAGGGTGAACCCTTTAGGGAAGGCCTCATCTCGGATTTGGGGGCCGAAACAGGGCGGGCCCAGTGCATCTTCTTCTTCGAGCGCCAGGGATCGGTTGAGACGATCGATCCGATGGCGAGCATCATTCTCTCCGACTCCCTCCCGACGGACAAGGCGGTCGCCGAGTGTCGGATGCATGACAGGAGGTGGGGTGGGGTATCTTGCTCCATGAGGTGGGAGAGGTGGCAGGTCGCCTCGCCGCTCTACTGCGCGAGGGTGGCTGTCTTCGTCCCGCTCGATGGAGAGGCGTGTCCGACTGCGGCTGGCAGCCGGCTCATTGCCCTTTCCTCCGCGGGCGCCACCAGTCGGCGTCTGGGAGGTCGCCCCATGATCTCGGCATGGGGGCGGCTTGTTGTTTCGTCCGGGTGGGACTTCGACGCGGCAGGCGGCCTCGTGCTGCGTGGCTGCCGCGTCTAGGAGCTGCTGGACTCGCTCCGTCATGACGCGGCGCTCGTCGCCGTCGCATTTGTCCAGCTCATCCGTTACCGCCTGGGCGGCCTGGATGTTTACCGCAGGCGTGGCGTAGATGGGGCGCTCTGCCCCGAACATGCTGGTGATGGTCGCGCCACGCTGCCGAACTGTGCCGAGGCGGCTAGGCCCCTCAGGAGCCGGCGTGCCGCCTACGGCCCGGTCCATCTCGCGCCGATAGGCGTCCAAAAGCCGGCGCATGCTGGCCAGGCGGCCAGCATTTTCGAGAAGCTGGAGGCGGCGTGCCTCCAGCGCCTCAGCGTCCGCGCCCTCGGGAATGAGCACCATGAGGTCGCGCAGAGCAGCGTCGAGGGGATCTTGAGTACGCTCGTCCAAGCGCCCCTCGCTGTTGATGACGAGCACCTCCGTGATGGTGCTCCCGCCGCTGTACTCGCGAGGAGGCGGCTCGTCGTAGACCACCACGTTGGTGGGGAACGCGTCGAGCGACGCCGTGTCGAAGTCGACGATCATTGGATCGGTCGAGCCGACGGACTCCAGGTCCGCAGCAGGCTCGCTGGCAACATGGAGCTAGTCGAGGAGGCTGACGAGGCGGCTCTCAGGGCAGCTTGTGCCCGCGTCATGGCCGGCTCGTCGGAGAGGTCGATCTCGCCGACGAGGTCAGCGAGGTAGCTTGCCATGCAGGCGATCTCTGCGCCGTGCAGCGCGTCGGGGCTAACGCCGTCGGGCGTGCTGGGTTGGCTTTGCTCGCCAGGAAGGAACAGGGTTCCCGTCCAGAGCAGATCTCTGGGAGACGGTGCACCTCGCCCCACAGTGGGCGCCAAATGTTGGGGGTTGGGTGCGACATATGCCAATGGATGGCTTATCATGGTGAGAGCGAGTAGAACGTCGCCGGTGCCTGGAAGCGGGATGAGGCGTAGACACGTACGCCGGCGAACTTTACCCAGGTTGGGGGCTCTCCGTGGAGATAATACCCCTACTCCTGCTCTGCGGGGTCTCCGCATGATCACTAAGGCACTAGTGATACAAAGTGCTCCTTCAGCTGTGTCTAGGGGAAGGAGAAGGCAAGGCTAGCTCTCCCCGGCCCTAGGTTTCTGGCTAGTTCTATCAGAGTGGGAACCCTTTGCATGGGTGGCCTGGGGGGTTTATATAGGCCTACCCCCTAGGGGTACAATGGTAATCTGGCCGGCTGCCGGGCCCGACCGTCAGTGTCTCCGGCCTCCGGCTTCTCCGCCGACCGCTGGGGCCCTCCGCCTGGTGGGCCTTGCCGACTGGTTGGTGGCTGTTCACTGTTGCCGTATCCCCAGTGACAGGGGCTTGGTCATCTTTAGCATGGCTACAGTCCCACCGCCTGGTGGGAGGACTGTAGCCACACTTGGTCTTGTCAGCTTAATGGCTTGCTCGCCTCGGGGCAAGGGACGGCCGCCTGCTGGAGGCTGGCCCCTCTCTGATCTGCCTGATCGAACTTCCGCCGTCTTCCTTGGGGTCACTGTCCGATAGGGCCCGCCTTTGGCTGGCCGTACCGACAGGTCGTCGTGGGGAACATGACTCCGCCTGCTAGGAGCAATGTCAGGATAGATACGGCACAGTGCTGCGTCGTGCGGAGATCTTCGTCTATACGGAGCACTGTAGCCACGCCCGTCTCGAGCGTGGGAGGCGCCGTGCTTCACTGTAGCCATACTTTGTCTTGTAATCCTGATGGGAGCTCGGCCGCCCCGCAGTCGTGAAGTAGCCGCCTGCCTGTAGCCGCCCTCTCTGGAGGGCGGCCGCCAGGAGCTGGCCACTCGGAGCGTCGTAGACTTGGGTCACCCGCCCTCTGGCAGCCGGCCGCCGAGCCAGCTGGCCTTAGAGGGCGGAGTTTCGGCTTGGGGCTCAGCTAGGCAGAGCTGGCCCAAAGTCTTGATAAATCTTGGGCCTTGGGTGAGCCTACCCGTGGCCCAATACTCCGACAGGTGTCAAAAAGCCAGAAGAGCCACAATCTTGCATCATTTGATCTATTGGATAAGATATGCTCCAACACTTCCTCATCTCCTAATGCCCAGACACACTGTGCCATACGGCAAACAAAAAGAGAGTGACGCCATGTGTCGGACTCAGTGTTGCATAAGCTGCAAGCCACAGATGTGGTGATCTTACGATGGTGGCGAGTGGCTCCCGTTGGTAATCAAGTGTGGGCAAGCTTCCACACAAAAACGTGAACTTTTGACGGGACCCTCGCCTTCCATAATCTAGTCCAGTCTCTCTTGCTTGATGCTTGGTCAGAAATGCCCGGTCTTTGCTCAAGCCAGTCCTCCCTCTGAGCCTTGATACTGCTGATCATCCTATAAACATATTTGATAGAGAACACACCTCTCTTGTCATAATGCCAAGCATAAAAGTCCTGGTGCAAACGGGAACTCAATGGAATATTTAGGATAGCATCTATATCTGGCGCTATGAAGTGCTCGGATAGCACTTGCTTGTTCCACGATTTGGTAACTCCAGCAATTAGCTCAGACATGTGTTGCAGTGGGTTAGAAGATAATACACAAATCGGTCTGAGTTCAAAGTCCTGTGGTATCCAGTTCTCATGCCAGATATTGATATCCTCTCTTGTACCCACTCTCTTGATAACTCCCAATGATAGAATCTCCTTGCCTTCTATGACTGATCTCCACACCTGAGAGGGGTGGTTCCCCAAAGTTGCATCAAGGATATTACAATGTGGGTAATAATGTGACTTCAGCACTCGCGCACTGAGAGAATCAGGGTCCTGTAATAGTCTCCAAGCTTGCTGAGCTAACAAAGTTAGGTTAAAAAGCTCTGTATCCCTAAAGCCCACCCCTCCCATAAACTTGGGTTTGCACATAGTACTCCAAGACATCCAGTCAATCTTCCTTTCCCCTTGTTTACTACCCCACCAAAACTTCCTGAGTAGCCCATTTATGTGCTCGCAAAGACCTCTTGGTAGTTTAAAATAGGCCATTGAATATGTTTGTATGGATTGGGCAAATGATTTGATAAGCACTTATTTCCCACCTGAAGATAAACACTTCTCCATCCAACCTTGGACATGTTTCCAAATTTTGTCCTTTAGGTAGCGAAGGCAGCTCTCCTTTGAGCTTCCTACATCAGTAGGCAGGCCAAGGTATTTCTCTGATAAAGATTCGTTATGTACATCAAGCAAGTTCTTTGCCACAATCCTTAATGGCTCCGGTACTCCCTTGCTGAAATATATGGACAACTTATCTATATCTACACGCTGGCCGGATGCATCATAGTATTTCTTCAAGAGGTCACGAACTTTGGTTGCGCTTTCTTTGCTAGCTTCAAAGAAGAGCAAACTATCATCAGCAAAGAGGAGGTGATTGACAGACGGTGCTGAGGCTGCCACGGATACACCCCATATTCCAACATCTTGTGTTTTCAACAAACACGATAGGCCTTCCGCGGCCAGAAGAAATAAGTATGGGGATATCGGGTCCCCCTGTCGCAGCCCACGCAACGGCCTGAAAGTATCAAAACTTCCACCATTAAATAACATAGAAAATGAAACTAAAGATACACACCTCAGAACAGTATCCGTGAATGTCGGGCTAATACCCAGCTTCAACATGACTGATTTTAGATAAGGCCACTCTAGCTTATCATAAGCCTTCATCATATCTAGCTTTAGAGCACAAAAATGGTTGCCCTTCTCCCTTCTTGTTTTCATATAATGTAGACAGTCGTATGTTGTGATAAAATTGTCTATAATGAGACGTCCAGGAACAAAAGTTGACTGCTCTTCAGGGATTACCCTGGGGAGAATGATCTTTAGCCTATTAGCTAAGACCATGGATGTGATCTTGTAGATCACATTGCAAAGACTTATCGGTCGAAATTGTCCTAACATTTCTGGACTAGAAATATTGGGAATCAAAACAATGAATGTGTTGTTGATATCCTCCGGTGAGTCCTATCCATTAAGCACCCTAATAATCATACATGTCACCTCATTGCCACAAAGTTCCCAATGCCTTTGGAAAAATGCGCTGGAAAACCATCTGGACCGGGAGCCTTCGTGGGAAACATTTGGAAAAGGGCTTCCTTAACCTCCTCCTTGTTGTAGATAGCATTTGAACGAGCATTCATAGCAGTATCGACTCTGTGCAGTATGTGCGAGAGAACTTCCTCAATACCAATTGTACCTTCAGAGGTATACAAGTTTTCATATAAGGCACTAGTCATTTCCACCAACTCCCCTAGATCCGTGTAGGTAGATCCATCCTGTCGTTGCAACGAACTGATGTGTTCTTAGCCTTGCACGCACTAGCCTTTTTTGGAAATATTTTGTGTTGGAGTCTCCCTCGGATAACCATTGAACTCGTGCATGCCGCCTCATCATGATCTCCTCCTGGTATGAAAGCTCAACAATTCTGTCCTGAACTCGCTTCTCGTCGGGACCCGGCCCCACCCGAAGTGGGTCAGCACGTAAGGCCAAGCTGTTGTCTTAGGTCTCTTAGTTCCTGCTGAACGGAGCCAAACAAAATCTTATCCCAACGTTTCAAACTAGAGGCCACGATGTTCAACTTATTAGCTAGCTCGCTGACCATAGTTGCCGGTCGATCTTTCTCCTAGGCCCGCTTGAGCACACCACAAAATCTGTCATCAGTTTCCCATGCACACTTGTATCAAAATGACTTCTTCATTGCATGTCTCATGCTACTAACCTCCAGCTCATTTGATGGGCTATGATCCGATTTTGCCCCTGTGAGGTGCTCAACCGAAGCAAAAGGAAACATCCCTGACCGACTAGGGGTGGTCATTCCTCTATCCAAATGGACATGACAGAACTCACCTCACGCTACTCTTTTTTTTTCAAAAGTCCAGTCCAGGCCCTTATAGTCGAAATCTGCTAGTTCGCACACATCAACTGCCTCACGGAAGCTTGCAATTCGTGCACTGTCTCGCTTATTTGGCCCATCTGTTCCTCCGGGCGCAATTTTTTTGTTGAAATCACCAATGCACACCCATGGTAATGTGCTTTCTCCTCTCAGAAATTTCATAGTGTTCCAAGTCTTGTATCTTAAGCTCCTATTTACGACCACATAAAAGCAAGACAAACTCCATGGATCCTTACCCGGTTCAGAGATCACCGAGTCAACATGGTACTGCAAGAAACTCTTTATTTCAAGATTGATATTATTATTCCAGTACAAGCAAAGACCTCCACTCCTACCACTACTTCCTACACCAAAATTACTACTAAAACCTAACCTACCAGCCAGCCCTTCCACCCGATACTTCGCCATTTGAGTTTCAACAATGCATAGCACCGACGGTGCACTAGCCTCCATGAGATCGCGGAGCTCACGAACCGTCGCAGGATCGCCAATCCCACGATAGTTCCAACATAGGGTCCTCATTACGCACGGCGGTCCTCCTCTCCGGAGGCTTCCTGAGTTGTAAAGACCATCTAATCCATCTCTGTACTTCCATCCTGCTTCCTTCTCTTTGGCACCTGGATTTTCTCTGGCGTAGACACCAACACCCTCGTAGTAATGTTCAGAGTGGATCCCTCTATAAGGAGAACCGTTCCCGCGACCTTGCCTGCTAGGTTTGGCACCGACTGGCCCCTAATGTTCAGTGTTCCGTCCGCTGACACGAGGCGTTTGCGAGCTCCCTTATCACCTTATTCTCCAAGATTCTACCCTTCGACCTCCCAGTCTACCACAAAACTAACGCCTTGACCCCCCCTCAATCTGGCCCTCCTCTACCCCTACCACTGCTCGGGCCCCTGCCTCGTCCTCCTCTCCCTCCCATCCTCCCACCTCCTCCACCATCACCTCCTCCTCAGCCGCTCCAGGGCCGATTTGCAGAGGACTCTAGATCCCACAGCAACCAATCCCCCCACTCAAAAGTTGTTGGGTTATGCACCCCATTGTCGGATTCATCAGCAAGGTGACCAACGCGGCCACAAGAAAAGCAAAACTGGCAGTTTCTCATAATAAACACTGAATTTCTTGTGCTCTTTAGCTTAATTGGAACAAAACAGACAAGGGGTATGTTGACATCAAGGAACACCCGTGTCCTAAGAGTACTTGAGGGATTTATCCTTCCCTCATTGAAAATCACATTAAATGGTGGCTCGCCTATCTTTGCAACAACCTTCTCTACAAGTTCTTTCTTCCTAGTAAGACCATTCGGCAGCCCCTTAACTCTAGCCCACATCGGATACTTGTTAAGTTTAAATTTGGCAACATCCTAGAAATGTCATATTCCTGGAGCACTACCGACGCCCTCCTGGACAGCCAAGGGCCGCCATCCATGATTTTCCTCCAATCTCCCAAACAACAGCATTGGACCAAAAAGAGGTTAGGTCCCTTGATATTGAACGTGACTCCATGTGCTGCCATCCAAGCATTCCTCATCTGTGTCAATAGCGCCGCATGACTGAACGGCTTCGTTGTATGAACCCTAAGAGGGCCAACCAGCAGACATCTCTCACTAGATTATCGACCTCGGTAGAGAAGTCAAGATCCTCCTCCTGCTCGGCATGAAGCTGCATGCCCGCAAACTAGTCTACAAGCTCTGGTCATGGCCCGATGTACTCGACATATTCATCTTCGCTACCTCCAGATCTAAATCTCCCTTCTGGCCCAACTCCTCCTTCAGCTCCACCCATCTTGCCCCGATCCCCTGTCATCTCTTCCGCACCTCGAGATCCCTTGCTTTTGCTTCCATATCAAACTTCTAGCCACCCCCTTCAGCTAACCCTAGTCCCGACTTTTGTGTCCCCCAACACCCTGAGACATTGGATTGGCCATTGATGTCTACTATGCAACCTTCTTCTTGTAGACTCGTATTGGGCCTCCAAGCGCATATTTTTGTAGGACAGTAGGAATTTTCCCTCAAGTGGATGACCTAAGGTTTGTCAATCTGTGGGAGGCGTAGGATGAAGATGGTCTCTCTCAAGCAACCCTGCAACCAAATACAAGAAATCTCTTGTGTCCCCAACACACCCAATACAATGGTAAATTGTATAGGTGCACTAGTTCGGCGAAGAGATGGTGATACAAGTGTAATATGGATAGTAGATATAGGTTTTTGTAATATGAAAATATAAAAAAGCAAGGTAGCAAGTAGTAAAAGTGAGCATAAACGGTATTGCAATGCCTGAAAACAAGGCCTAGGTTTCATACTTTCACTAGCGCAAAATCTCTCAACAATGATAACATAATTGGATCGTATAACAATCCCTCAATGTGCAATAAAGAACCACTCCAAAGTTCCTATCGCAGGGAACATAAGATCAACTTGCTTGTAGGGTAAGAAACCACCTCAAAATTGTTATTTCTAATCAATCTATTGGGATATTCCTACAAGTGTCACAAACAGCCCTAGAGTGCGTACTAAAATAACACCACATGACACAATCAATCAACCCTAATGTCACTAGTTACTCCAATGTCACCACAAGTATCCGTGGGTCAATTATATGGTATGCATCACACAATTTCAGATTCGTAATATTCAATCCAACACAAAGAACTTTAAGAGTACCCCCAGATTTCTATCGGAGAAAGGAATATGAAAACGCGTACCAACCCCTATGAATAGATTACCCCAATGTGAGCACGGGAATCCGCAAGTTGATAACCAAAACATACATCAAGTGGACCAATAGAACATCTCATTGTCACCATGGATATCTCATCGCAAGACATACATCAAGTGCTCTCACATCCAAAAGATTTAATCCGACATAACAAAACCTCAAAGGAAAAGATTCAATTCATCACAAGGTAGAGAGGTGCGCACTACTAGAAAAAAGGCTATAGCTAATATGGACATTAATGGCGCACCACGTATGTGGTGCGCCACTGCTATATAGCAGTGGCACACCATATATAGGTATGCCATTAGTGGCCATATCACTAATGGCGCACCACACCCACGGTGCACCACTACTAACATTTTTTCAAAACTAGTAATGGCGCACCACACCCTCTGTGCGCCACTACTAACAATTTTTTTACTTATTTTTTCAAAACTAGTAATGATGCACCTGGGGATAGTGCGCCATTACTAGTTTTAACTAGTAATGGCGCACCACAACCACGGTGCGCAACTACTAACATTTTTTTTAAAAACTAGTAATGGCGCACCACACACCAGGTGCACCATTAGTAACCAGGGTTATTAATGGCGCATTCTT
Organism: Triticum aestivum; assembly: GCF_018294505.1. Classification (NCBI taxonomy): domain Eukaryota; kingdom Viridiplantae; phylum Streptophyta; class Magnoliopsida; order Poales; family Poaceae; genus Triticum; species Triticum aestivum. Next base: position 685,875,106 of record NC_057801.1, on the reverse strand, counting down.
AGGAGGTGCGCCATTGGTAACCTGAAAGCAGCTAGATATTTTGGACAACCACCTACCGCACTCACTTTCCCTACTTCATTCTATCCACCTCTACCAAGCTTGGTCTCGGCTGCCTCCTCCTCCTCACCTCGTTTGCACCATAGATTCACCCAAATTAAGTGGTTAAATTTCCTTGTTTTGATAGGTAAGTATGGGGAAAGCTTTCTTTATGTTCTAGATCTACTTTTTTCTCCCTCCAACGACGTGCACACTTTTTATGGCCTAGATCTACGTATGTTTGTGGTGTTGCATATGTTTGTGTTTCGAGGTACCGGTATTTGAAATGCGATAGTTGCCAATATTTTGCCGGAATGTTGATTCATTTCCGTTTCGGCGAGAATTTGGCACTATGCATTCTTTTTGGTCATATTTTTAGGCAATGTCATGCCAATTTTTTTTTGGTTCTAAAATATCATTTTTCTCTACCCCGCAGGCGACCATGGTCCGCACGATGACCAAAGGCATCATGAATAGGTTTTTGAGCTCCGCGAAGGCCGAGATGCTTCAAAAGAACATGACGGAGATAAGATGTCTATGTCGAAGATGCAAGCTGAGGAGCCTTATGGACCCGGATTCCAGACAGGTGCGAGACCACCTGCTCGTGCGTGGTTTCATGGATGGCTATCAGTGGCAAGGTGATGAAGATGATTATGAAGTCGTCCATGGGGGCCGGGTAAGAAATAAGGAAGGGCAGCAAGACAATAGCGGCGAGGGCGGGCGAGAAGACGAAGAATCTCCAAGACATGATCACGAAGTAGATGCAGGACATAGTCATCATGTAGAAGATGCCAGACATGATGATGAGGAAGATCAAGACGAAGGGCATGATCATGAAGATGAAGATGCCGGAGCAGACGACGATGGACCATCGATGGGCTGGGTGCAGGACCCTCATATTCAAGAGCTGCTTCTCAAGCAGACGATAACGCAAGAGCTGCCGCCCGAGAGAAAGCCAAGATGGATCAACTGGAGATAGACGCGGTTACTCCATTGTATGAAGGATGCAGGCCCAAGGATACATGCCTAAAAGTAACGCTCATGGCTCTGGAGATGAAGGTAAAACACAAAATGACCGACGCATGCTTCGACGAGAACATGTCATTCTGGCACGAACGTCTTCCCAAGGGGAACAAGTGCCCGACCAGTTTCAAGGAGGCGAAGAAAATCATGTGTCCTCTGGATTTACCGCACGTGAAATACCATGTGTGCATGAACGATTGCATCATTTATCGGGTCGAGCACGCGGAGTCTACCATATGTCCGATGTGCGGCGTCACTCGATACAAGAAGAGGAAGAAAGCTCCTCGAAAAGTGGTGTGGTACTTTCCGATCACTCCTCGTCTGCAGCGGTATTTCACAGACCCTAAGCTAGCAAAGCTCCTACGTTGGCACGCGGATAGGGCGGAGAAGAAGCGAGAAGATGACGAAAATGATTCAGAGATAAATAGAAAGACAAGATGCTGAGTCACCCTAAGGATGCGAGCCAGTGGCAAGAGTTGAACTTCGAACACCCAGAATTTGGGGATGATCCAAGGAACATCGTGTTGGGCGCGAGCACCGATGGAGTCAATCCGTTTGGCAGTCAGAGAAGCACACATAACACCTGGCCTGTATTTGTGTGGATGTACAACCTTCCCCCCTGGTTGTGCATGAAGAGGAAGTACATTCACATGAGTATGCTAATTGAAGGGACGCAACAACCAGGGAACAACATCAATCTGTATATGGGGCTGCTGAAAGAGGAGCTAGACACGCTGTGGAAAACGCCAGCCAATACATGGGACACCACAACGAAAGAATATTTCCCTATGAGAGCCGCACTGCTCATGACGGTGCACGACTATCTCGGTTACGGATATGTCGCGGGGCAGGTGGTCCACGGATTTTGTGCATGCGTCAGGTGCATGGATGACACAACGTATCTCCAACTAGACAGAGATCACGGGTCTTCGAAAACCGTGTTCATGGGACATCGAAGGTGGCTTCGCGATGATGACGCATGGAGAAAACGCAAGGATCTGTTCGATGGTGAAACTGAACCCCGAAGACGCCCGCGTACAAGGAGCGGCGAGGAAATAGACGAGCTGTTGAAAAATTGGAAAGAGTGCCCATGGCCGGGAAAGAAGCGAAAGGCACCAGATCCGCTGCTGAAGGTATGGAAAACAAGGTCTATTTTCTGGGACTTGCCGTACTAGAAGATCCTCCGTGTGCCTCACAGCCTTGATGTCATGCATATCACGAAGAACATGTGTGAGAGTCTGCTTGGTACCCTGCTCAACATGCCAGAGAGGACCAAAGATGGGCCGAAAGCAAGGGCAGACTTGCAATCAATGGGCATCAGGGAGGAGCTGCACGCAAAATGCCCTAATGTTGATGATGATGATGATGAGGCGAAGGACACGGAAAGTCGTCGCAAAGGCAAAAAGGCCAAGAAGATTGAATACGACTGCCCTCCCGCGTGCTTCACTCTAAGTCAGGAGGAGATTGAGCAGTTTTCACCTGCCTCGTAGGAGTAAAACTTCCTTACAGTTACGCGGGGAAGATAAGCAGATACCTAGACTCAGTGAAGCATAAGTTCAGCGGGATGAAGTCTCACGACTGTCACATGTTGATGACGCGGATACTTCCAGTTGCAATCCATGGGATCATGGACGCGCACGTCCATGAAATGCTATTTGGCCTATGCAACTTTTTCAACGTCATCTCTCGGAAGTCGGTTGGCGTGAGGCAACTCAGAAGGCTACAGGAAGAGATCGTGGTAATACTATGCGAGCTTGAGATGTACTTCCCGCCCGCATTCTTCAATGTTATGGTGCGTCTGCTGGTCCATATCGTGGAGGATATCATCCAACTCGGGCCGACGTTCCTGCACAGCATGATGCCGTTCGAAAGGATGAATGGTGCATCAACGGATACGTTCGCAACAGGGCATGTCCAGATGGAAGCATAGCCAAGGGATTTCTGACCGAAGAGTGCATCTACTACTGCACGAATTATCTAGGCATCGAGAACCCCGTTGGTCTGCCCGTCAACAGGCACCTCGGCAGGCTCGCTGGATGGGGTCACTGTGAGGGTCGCCGTGAAATGCATGTCGACTTCAAGGGTCGACTCACCGACTTTGAAAGAGCAAACCTAGTCGCGCTACAAACACATAGATGTGGTTGATCCTTGGGTGGTAGAGCACAAAACCTTTATTGAGAAGACGTACAATGACCGAGGCCAACAGAGGACGGACGGAGATATAATCAAAGAGCACGACTCATGTTTCACGCGTTGGTTCAAGGACAAGATGCTGTCATACCCTTTACATGAGGATTCTTTCGCGGAAGAAAAGCTCATATTCGCCTTGTCACAGGGCGCCGAGCACAACCTGATGACCTATGAGGCATACGATATCAACGGCTACACATTCTACACCGAGGAAAAGGACATGAAGAGCGATTATCAGAACTCCGGGGTAATGATGGAATCCTACACCGGTAACGACAAGGACAGATACTACGGAAGGATCAAGGAGATCTGGGAGCTGAGCTACGCTAGAGAGAAGGTCCCGATGTTTCGTGTCAGATGGGCCAAGAGCGTCCTAAAAAAAGACTAGTATTTCACCACCATGGTTATACCCGAAGCCAAATCCAAGTCTGCGGGCGCAAACGTCACCGTGAAAAATGAGCCATGGGTACTGGCTTCCCAAGTGGACCAATGCTTCTTCATTACCGACCCGTCAAAGCCCAGTCGTGTTGCCGTGAGGAGAGGCAAAAGGAACATCATCAGAATGGATGGAGTTGCCAATGAGTAAGAATTCGACAAGTACGGCGACCCGAAGATGGAAGATGACAACAACGATGAAGTACCATACACAACAAGAAGAAGCAGGACCACCCTACCTAAAGGACGTTCATTCAAGAGAAGAACTCCATTTGCAAAAAAGAAGGGCAAGAAGATCATGAAAAGATAGCCAAGATCGAATCACGATGTGTCGGCCGCGTGTGTGTGTGTGTGTGTGTGTGTCAGTGGTAAGCTCAATTATTACATGCAACTAAGTTGAAGTATGGAAATGGCATTTCTTCTGTTCTAGTCCTCTATCCAGTAACCTCTTTTGTTCAAAACAGTGGGGATTAATGTTGTCTGTACTTACCTTCCTTTTGTAACTTCTCCATCACCAAGTTGAAGTATCGAACACCTTCTTCTTTTGGATTTGTAATTTTTGTTCTTCTTCTCCCTCTTGTTTTGTTGCAAATCATCATTTACAGGCACCTTGGGCTTCTTTGTGTTTTCTTCTGGTATCTTAATTGTTTTTATTTATGTTTATTCTGGTAAAATAAAAAAAAGTTAGTAATGGCGCACCAGGAGAAGGTGCGCCATTGCTATCATGGTGTTTATGGCGCACCCCTAGAAGGTGCGCCATTGATATACCAATTTTTATTTATGTTTATTCTGATATTTTATTTTTCAGTGTTCCTTTTCCTGCTTAAATTTGCGAACATTCTTTGAAAATGCGAACATTTTTTCTAACTCATAAAAAGTATTGAATTTGTTATTATTTTTGGAACTCATGAATATTTTTAAATTTCATGGGCACCTTTTGAATTCATGAATATTTTTTCAAATTTGATGATATTTTTTCATATTCATAAATGTTTTACCAATTCACAAATGTTTTGCAACGCAAGTATTTGAAAATTAGTAATAACTACTTATATCATAACATTTTGAAATTTATGGTCATTTTCTAAAAAAATATTACATGCAACAAAAAGTCTAAAAAAAGTTAGTAATGACGCACCAGGAGAAGGTGCGCCATTGCTATCACTGTGTTTATGGCGCACCAGTAAAAGGTCCGCCATTGGTATGTGGTGCACCCCTAAATGGTGCGCATTGCTACCCCCCACTAAAAAAAGGCAAAGATAAAAAAAAACGTCGATCCCAAATCCCCAATCCCCACTGCCGCCCCCGAGCCCTCGACCTGCTCCCGACCTGCGCCGCCGCCCCGACCCACTGCGCCGCCACCCCTACCTGCGCCGTCTCCCAGACCCACTGCGCCGCCGCCCAGTGTTCCTCTTCATCGTCGTCGTCCCTGGGCCAAGGCTGAGGAGCCGCCGCAACGTCGCCATCGACCACCTCATCCTCTACCTCCGGCCACCGCGACGCCATCGACGGATTTGTCGTCTTCACTGCACCCCCGTCCTCCTCGAGCTCATCCCCAGAACCGCGGTGAACTCCTCTCCCCGTTCCCCCCTTCCTCTGCCTCGATCCATCGCTGTTTAGCCGACCCGGCGCTCGGCCGCCATGGCAAGGAGCTCGATTCTCCGGGGCGTGTACTGCCTCGCCTCGCCTGGCTGGTCCTTGCCGCCACCGCGCCGTCTGCATGCATCCTGCCGCTCACCCGCATCATCCGCGCGCGCGCCTATAGCCGCTCGCGGTTGCCTGCTCGTCCGTAGAATCTGTGACTAATGATAGTTGGTTGTACAACTTTAAACCAGACATGTGCCCCTGTTTCTAATAGCTTTGACATGATGTGTTGTTTGAATTACAAGAATCGAACCATCCTACTCTGAATTAGAGAGCATGCAACTGTAGGTTTAGTTTCCAGTTCAAGTAGTGCCTACTAGCTATTGTATGTGCAACCACACACTTTCAGGTTCAGACTGTTTTAGATAGCATTTTGTGACAGATGCAAACACCTGATATACTCTAGGCAATGTTTGTTCGTTAGTATAACAACTATTGTTGTAGTGTGCCCAGGAGACTCCAGTGAGCTCGTCCACTCTTTATTTTTCTATCCCTTCCTTTTATTTTTTAATTTTGTTGTCCTTTATTGTGAATATTTATATGTTTGAATCACAGAGATAAGAATGCACATCTATGTCCTTGGAGCAGATCTCTGTATTTTTTATATGTGCTCACAAGTATAGTGTTATTGCATCTGAATCGACAAGTTTAAAGAATATGGTCTCTTTGTGCTTGCCTACAGAGTTATATCATATCTACCCTCCGTCCGGTAATACTCTTATATTATGGGATAGAGGGAGTAATATTTGTTTGACAAGCAAAAAGGACTGATGGTTGATTGTCCCAACCAACAGTTGTCCATGTGCCTTCTTTATTCCTTTGATGTGCCTTCAGTTGAGAACATAGCTAGGGAGTACTGTTCATGGTTACATCCGTTTGTGCGTTAATTGTTTCAGATTGAGGGAGTACTTACATCCGTTTGTGCGTTAATTGTTTCAGATTGAGGGAGTACTTGGCAAAAAAATTAAAGCCGTATAGTTGTTTTGGGCAATTATTTAAACCTTCTTTGAACTGAATCATTTGTTGTTGAGGTTTTAAGACAAACTAATTGGCTGGAAACCATTACTTGTAATGCAGAGCATGTTGATTGCCTTTTGCAATCAAGTTAAAAAATGGAGCAAATTCTGAATTATTTCATATATGTGCTGCTATGTCTTGCTGCAGTTACTCATTGTTGTGCAAGTTGGACAAGATTTTTTGGCAACCTTACCTTACTATTTGAACCAAACATCCCCTGTTCTAAGTTTCACATCAAACCTGCTGGTAGTACTTTCTTTTCTCCTTTGTCATAGTTTACTTGTTACTGCTATTTGGCCTACTCAAGGAGATATCCAAACTTCATGGCATATGCTATGTTGCCCTTCTCTCTGTGCATATAAAATATTTGTTCAATCTATTTAATGGATGGTTAAGTTTTCTTCATGTTGAATAATATTAGTGGTTTGACATTGTAAGCTGTAACAATATTTGTTTTACTTGTTGTAGATACCTCATCTAAGGCCTAGATTATGAAGAAGGTTTTGAAGATCCAGAAGACTAAGGAGAAGCAGCTATAAGGTCAGAGAATTACAGAGAGTGTGCTCTGTTTTATGTATGTAATCCTGCCTACTGCACCTATTTTTTGGGCAGTGGCAAGATCCCAATATTGTGATGCTGCTGCTACTATAGATCCCAAACTTGTGATGCTGCTGCCACTTTTTTCTGTAGTTGTTTCTACTGTTGTTTCATAGAAATGGATTCATAGTGTCCTGAAGTGGGGCTTGAACCTGCACAATTGTCTGTCACCACTCACCAGGACCATGATGTCCAGCCCAAACCATCTATCTGATGGTTGTGGGCTTCTATATGCTGGCAGCTTCTATGGTGTATAAAATTATCTTATGAAATGCTGGCAGCTTCTGATGTGAAATGACCCCTTTCTCCTGAAATGTTGATTAATTTCCGTTTCGGTTGAGAATGGGGCACTCCTTGGTCAAGAAAATTAGCAAAGGTCATGCCCAATTTTCTTGACCTAGAAGGTGTCTGATTCTCAACGAAACGGAAATATTCCTCTAAATCTGAGAAGAATAGATACCACCCTGATCTTATCCAATAACTCTAGTAGCCTTTTTCCCTATTTAGAGCGAACATGGCCGACAACGATGAGGCCGGCGGTTCGGGCAAGCCATTCTGGCAGCTGTCCCAGGAGATGGAGGAAGAACCTCACCTCTATGAGGACGCCGCGAAAGACACCGATCCCGACTACACAACCCCTAGTGGCGTCGGGGATGACACCACTGATGGTGCCGCCGGGGATGCCACCACTGATGATGGCAGCGAACGCACAGATGGCAGCCAACCGAAGAGGCAACGGAAGGACCGGCGCCCGAACATGCTCGACACCTTCAAGGAGGAATTTACTGAAGTGTCCTCCAGTGGGCATTTAACGGCACTCAAAGAATTAGTCAGTGGGTACGCATGACAACTTGGGTGCATTCTCTGGAGCACCGTCTCGATCAACACTGAGAACCTAAGGCATCGTGACCAAGGGAATTTGCGCAACCTCCTCTTCATGAAGCTGCACGAACGATACAAGTTCCCCGGTGACTTCGCAAACACATGCCTCTCAGGGAATAAAGTGAACAGTGCTGCCATCACAAAGATGAGAACGTCCCTGGCTACTTGGAGAGCCATGGTGAAGAGAATGATTCTAAGTGGTGATAGTTATGAGAAGATCAAGGAAACAAATCCTTAGATTAGCAAAGCTGACTACCTGGAGTTCAAGATCAAGTGCGAGAGCAACGCATCCGCGGAATCAAGTCAGTGGGGGAAAGATATGCGGGACTTGAACTTAGGACAACACACACTCGGTCCCGGTGGTTACAGAGTAGCGGAACCTATAAGGGACAAGGAGGACGCGGAGCGTGCCGAGCAAGGCCTACCGCCCCTGTTTGATAAATACCGTGACAAGCAGACCAAGAACTATGTCAGGGCCCGGTACAAGGTGGACCCGGTAACAAAGGAGCTTACCACGGATCCGAAGACCAAGGCGTTTGAGCTTGTTGTGGTAAGGAATACACCCTTGCGTAATTAGCTCCATATGGTTGCATTCTAATTAATGAAGCCAAATTTCTAAATGGTTCACGTTCCTTCCGCAGGAAACTGAAAGCAGTAGCGCGGGGTCTCAGAGCTCCCCGTCTGCACCTTGGGATACCACTTTAAATAGGGCGTTGAACATAGTGAAAAATAAGGATAAGTTCAGTAAGACGTCGTCAGCTGGTCGTGTGGCCGGCAAAGGCTTGTCCACGAAATGGTCGGAATACTATAAGGCTGGGCAAAAGGAGAGAAAGACCAGCTCGGAAAGCCAGGAGCGCGAGGTTAAAGAACTCAAGGCACAAGTGGCGCAGATTTCGGAGATAGTCCAAGAGCAAGTGCGAGACCAATTGGGAGCGACGATCACCGCCATTATGCCTACATTGCTTGAGGGGCTACAAGCGTGGATTGTGGGCGGCCAACAGGGGCCGCCCCCGATTCCCAGCTTCACGGGCAACAACTCGCACAACGCGTCAGTGCCATTGATGTCTCCGGCGGAGGCGGCATTGGTGTCTCCAGTGCCGGCGCCGGCATTGGAGCTTAATGCACCCGGGTGTGGAAAGAATACACCGGCCGGCACCTTGGCAGCTGCTACGTCTTGAGCTTGCGTTGGTTTTCCTTGAAGAGGAAAGGGTGATGCAGCAAAGTAGCGTAAGTATTTCCCTCAGTTTTTGAGAACCAAGGTATCAATCCAGTAGGAGGTCCTCAAAAGTTCCATGCACCTACACAAACAAACAAAGAATTCGAAACCAACGCAATAAAGGGGTTGTCAATCCCTTCACGACCACTTGCGAAAGTGAGATCTGATAGAGATAGTATGATAAGATAAATATATTTTTGGTATTTTATAATATAGATGCAAAAAGTAAAGATGCAAATAAAAGTAGATTGAAAGCTTATATGATAAAAGATAGACCCAGGGGCCATAGGTTTCACTAGGGGCTTCTCTCAAGATAGCGTAAGTATTACGGTGGGTGAACAAATTACTTTCGAGCAATTGATAGAAAAGTGAATAATTATGAGATTATCGAGGCATGATCATGTATATAGGCATCACGTCCGTGACAAGTAGACCGACTCCTGCCTGCATCTACTACTATTACTCCACACATCGACCGCTATCCAGCATGCATCTAGAGTATTAAGTTCATAAGAATAGAGTAACGCATTAAGAAAGATGACATGATGTAGAGGGATAAACTCAAGCAATATGATATAAACCCCATCTTTTTTGTCCTCGATGGCAACAATACAATACGTGCATTGCAACCCTTTCTGTCACTGGGTAAGGACACCGCGAGATTGAACCCAAAGCTAAGCACTTCTCCCATGGCAAGAAAGATCAATCTAGTAGGCCAAACCAAACTGATAATTCGAAGAGACTTGCAAAGATAACTCAATCATACATAAAAGAATTCAGAGAAGATTCAAATATTTCTCATAGATAAACTTGATCATAAACCCACAATTCATTGGATCTCGACAAACACACCGAAAAAAGTTACATCGAATAGATCTCCACAAGAGAGGGGGAGAACATGGTATTGAGATCCAAAAAGAGAGAAGAAGTCATCTAGCTAATAACTATGGACCCGAAGGTCTGTGGTAAACTACTCACAACTCATCGGAGGGGCTATGGTGTTGATGTAGAAGCCCTCCGTGGTCGATTCCCCCTCCGGCGGAGCACCGACGAAGGCTCCAAGATGGGATCTCGCGGATACAGAAGGTTACAGCGGTGGAAATTGTTTTTCATTGGCTCCCTGGATGTTTTTGGGGTATGTAGGTATATATAGGAGGAAGAAGTACGTCAGTGGCCGCTCGAGGGGCCCAGGAGACAGGGTGCGCGCCCAGGAGGGGTGGGCGTGCCCTCCTATCTCCTGGCCGCCTTGATTGCTTCTTGACTTGCATTCCAAGTCCTCTGGATCACGTTCGTTCCAAAAATCACGCTCCCGAAGGTTTCATTCCGTTTGGACTCCGTTTGATATTCCTTTTCTTCGAGATACTGAGATAGGCAAAAAAAAACAGCAATACGGGCTGGGCCTCCGGTTAGTAGGTTAGTCCCAAAAATGATATAAATGTGTAAAATAAAGCCCATAAACATTCAAAAGGGGTAATATAATAGCATGGAACAATCAAAAATTATAGATACGTTGGAGACGTATCAAGCATCCCCAAGCTTAATTAATGCTCGTCCTCGAGTAGGTAAATGATAAAAACAGAATTTTTGATGTGGAATGCTACCTAGCATAATTCTCAATGTAATTTTCTTTATTGTGGCATGATTGTTAAGATCCAAATGATTCAAGATAGAAGCTTATAAAACATAAAAATAATAATACTTCGAAGCATACTAACAAATAATCATGTCCTATCAAAATAGCATAGCCAAAGAAAGCTTATCCCTACAAAATCATATAGTTAGGCCATGCTTCATTTTCATTACACAAAATACTCCCATCATGCACAACCCTGGTTTCAGCCAAGCAATTATTTCATACTTTTTAACGCGCTTCAGCTTTTTCAACTCTTACGCAATACATGAGCGCGAGCCATGGACATAACACTATGGTGGTATATGGTGGTGGTTGTGAGGACAAAAAGGGAGAAGATAATCTCACATCAACTAGGTGTATTAACGGGCTATGGAGATGCCCATCAATAGATATCAATGTGAGTGAGTAGGGATTGCCATGCAATGGATGCACTAGAGCTATAAATATATGAAAGCTCAACAAAAGAAACTAAGTGGGTGTGCATCCAACTTGCTTGCTCACGAAGACCTAGGACATTTTGAGGAAGCCCATCATTGGAATATACAAGCCAAGTTCTATAATGAAAAATTCCCACTTAGTATATGAAAGTGACAACATAGGAGACTCTCTATCATGAAGATCATGGTGCTACTTTGAAGCATAAGTGTGGAAAAAGAGATAGTAGCATTGTCCCTTCTCTCTTTTTCTCTCATTATTATTTTTTCTTCTTCTTTTTTCTTTCTTTCTTTTTTTATTTGGCCTTTCTCCTTTTTTTGGCCTTTCTTTTTTTTCTTCCCTTTTTTCTTTTTAATGTCCGAAGTCTCATCCCGACTTGTGGGGGAATCATAGTCTTCATCATCCTTTCCTCATTGGGACAATGCTCTAATAATGAAGATCATCACACTTTTATTGATTTACAACTCAAGAATTACAACTCAAAACTAGAACAAGATATGACTCTATATGAATGCCTCCGGCGGTGTACCAGGATATGCAATGAATCAAGAGCGACATATATGAAAATTATGAAAGGTGGCTTAGCCACAAATACGATGTCAACTACATGATCATGCAAAGAGCAATATGACAATGATGAAGTGTGCCATAATAAATGGAACGGTGGAAAGTTGCATGGCAATATATCTCGGAATGGCTATGGAAATGTCATAATAGGTAGGTATGGTGACTGTTTTGAGGAAGGTAAATAATGGGTGCATGATACCGGCGAAAGTTGCGCGGTATAATAGAGGCTAGCAAAGTGGAAGGATGAGTGTGCGTATATCCATGGACTCACATTAGTCATAAATAACTCATATACTTATTGCAAAAGTCTACTTGCCCTCGAAGCAAAGTACTACTACACATGCTCCTAGGGGAAGGGTTGGTAGGAGTTAACCATCGTGCGATCCCGACCTTCACTCATAAGGAAGGCAATTAAAAGAGCACCTCATGCAACAAATTTGTCACACAACTTTTACCATACGTGCATGCTAAGGGACTTGCCAACTTCAACACAAGTATTTCTAAATTTCATAATTACCCACTAGCATGACTCTAACATTACTACCTCTATATCTCAAAACAATCATCAAGCATCAAATTGATCCTAGTGTTTTATGCACTTTATATGATAGTTTTTATTATACCCAACTTGAATGCTCACCATTCTAGGACCAATTTATAACCATAGCAAATACCATGCTGTTCTAAAGGACTCTCAAAATAATATAAGTGAAGCATGAGAGACTAGCAATTTCTTAAAAATTAAGCCACCGCCGTGCTCTAAAAGATCTAAGTGAAGTTCTAGAGCAAAAACTATCAAGCTCAAAAGTTATAAGTGAAACACATAGAGTATTCTAGCAAATTCTAATCAAGTGGGGTTCTTCCAAAAGGTGTGTACCGCAATGATGATTGTGGTAAACTAAAAAGCAAAGACTAATATCATACATGACGCTCCAAGCAAAACACATATCATGTGGCGAATAAAAATATAGCTCCAAGTAAAGTTACCGATGAACGAAGACGAAAGAGGGGATGCCTTCCCGGGGCATCCCCAAGCTTAGGCTTTTGGATATTCTTGAATATATTGGGGTGCCATGGGCATCCCCAAGCTTAGGCTTTTGCCACTTCTTATTCCATATTCCATCAAATCTTTACCCAAAACTTGAAAACTTCACAACATAAAACTCAACAGGAAATCTTATAAGCTCCGTTAGTGAAAGAAAACAAAACCACCACATAAGGTACTGTAATGAACTCATTATTTATTTATTTTTGTGTTAAACCTACTGTATTCCAAGTTCTCCATGGTTCATACCACTTAATACTAGCCATAGATGCATCAAAATAAGCAAACAACACACGAAAAACAGAATCTGTCAAAAACAGGACAGTCTGTAACAATCTGTAACTAACGCAAACTTATGGAACTTTAAATATCGTACCAAAATAGGAAGTTCTGGAAAATTTGTCCATTGATCAGCATAAAAAAGAATCAATCCAAAAACACGTTTCTGTGATTTAACAAAACTAATTTCGTGCGTGCAAAGTTTCTGTTTTTCAGCAGAATCAAATCAACTATCATCATAGGTTATCCTATAGGTTCTACTTGGCACAAACACTAATTAAAACATAAAAACACATCTAAACAGAAGGTAGATGCAAAATTTATTACTAAACAGAAAGAAAGACAAAAAACACAAATAAAATTGGGTTGCTTCCCAACTAGCGCTATCGTTTAACGCCCCTAGCTAGGCATAAAAGCGAAGATAGATCTAAGTAGTGCCATCTTTGGCACTCAATTCATAAGTAGCTCGCATGATAGATTCATAAGGTAATTTGACTTTCTTTCTTGGAAAGTGCTCCATGCCTTTCCTTAATAGAAATTGAAATCTAATATTCCCTTCCTTCATATCAATAATCGCACCAATCGTTCTAAGGAAAGGTCTACCAAGAATAATAGGGCAAGAAAGATTGCAATCTATATCAAGAACGATAAAATCTACGGGCACCAAATTTCTATTTGCAACAATGAGAACATCATTGATCCTTCCCATTGCCTTTTTAATGGTGGAATCCGCAAGGTGCAAATTCAAAGAGAAATCATCAAGATCATGGAAACCTAGAATATCACATAAAGTTTTCGGAATCGTGGAAACATTAGCACCCAAATCACACAAAGCAAAACACTCATGATCTTTAATTTTAATCTTTATAGTAGGTTCCCACTCATCATTAAGTTTTCTAGGTATAGAAACTTTCAAATTATGTTTTTCATCATAAGATTGCATCAAGGCATCAACAATATGTTTGGTAAAAGCTTTATTTTGACTATAAGTATGAGGAGAATTAACAACGGATTGCAACAAGGAAATACAACTTTCTAAAGAACAATTATCATAATCAAATTCCTTGAAATCCAAGATAGTGGGTTCAATACTATTTAAAGTCATGACCTCTCCAATCCCACTTTTACCAAATTTAGCATCAAGATCTAAAAACTCCGAATTCTTGGGACGCCTTCTAAATAAAGTTGACTCATCTCCAGTCCCATTATTATCAAGATTCATATTGCAAAACAAATATCTAATTGGAGACACATCAATAACTTTAAGATCTTCATCATTATTTTCATGGAAACTAGAAGAACACGCCTTTACAAAGAAATCTTTCTTATCACGCAATCTAGCGTTTCTTTCCTTGCACTCATCAATGGAAATACTCATTGCTTTGAGAGACTCATTGATATCATGCTTAGGAGGAGTAGATCTAAGTTTAAGAGAATCAACATCAAGCGAAAGTCTATCCACATTCCTAGCCAAATCATCAACTTTGAGCAATTTTTCTTCAAGCAAAGCATTAAAATTCTTTTGAGAAATCATAAATTCCTTCACACTATTCTCAAAATCAGAGGGCATCTTATTAAAATTGCCATAAGAATTATTGTAGGAATTTCGATAATTATTATAGGAATTACTAGGGAACGGTCTTGTCAGGGGGATGGACCCCGGGCAGGCTACGAAACCTGGATCCTCTTCAAAAACAACGGGGCTGGCACCACCCCTCAAAACCGGCACGCGCTTGGCCGGGTTGCTCAACCCGGCCAAGCCCCGCAAGCCGGCCAGACTCGCCGACCCGGCAAGACACGTCGACTCGGCCCCAACGACTAGAGCAAGACAGCCGAACCCGACACGACCGAAGCTTCCTTGACAAGCCAGCGCCACCCGTGGCGTGCTACGCAATCCAGCCACGGGTCAGCTCCTGTTCCATCCATGCCGTATGATGGGGACCAGTCTTCAATCAACGATGACCGAGGCAACAGTGCCCCGCCCATGCCTCTGGTCAGCGGGAACGTGGCAACAGTGCCCCTCACCTACCCGCTGACCAGGGCCAGCGCGGCTACAGTGCCCCCGCCCTCACCGCTGACGACAGCAAGTGGCAACCTGACGGAGAGCACTATACGCGACTCGACTCGGCCACGCCCTGACGATCGACAAGACGGCGCACAGTCCCCCTAGGCACGCAGGGCCCGCACCTAGGGGAACCCGGCGAACCACAAGCCCTCAGCGGGACCCAGCCCGGGTCCCCGGACACCGACAATACAGACCCACCAACTTGTAATATTACCATTGTACCCCCGAGGGGTTGGTCTGTAAAACCCCCCAGGAGCCCACGATAATACGGGCAAGCAAGGCAAGCAACAGATAAAGGAGGAAAGCAAGTAAGCATAGGACTAGCCACCAAACAGCAACACCGGAGAGAAGGAGCAGCCCAAGCCTTGGCCAGCTTCCTTCCTCCTCCATACAGCTCCAGGAGCAACATTGTACTATCGATAATCCAACTACACTCGGCAGGACTAGGGGTATCATCTCTCTGGAGAGCCCCGAACCTGGGTATGTCCGGCGTCCCGCGCCCGCTCATGCCAACCTCGCCTCTGGAGTCCACCAGCGCCCTCGAGCCTCCTCCTCTCTTTAGCCATCCCTTGGCATCTGCCGTGCACCCACCACGATGGCGCCTCCTCCTCGTCGAGCAAGACGAGGAAGGCTATCGAAGCCAGGGCCGTAGTGGAACGGACCGAGCCGTCCGATCCGTTGCGCGTCATGATGCAGAGCCTCCGCATCCCCATCGACATCGACATCGACACCACCAACGTTGCTGAGGCCCAAACCCAGCTCGAGGAAAGGCGCCAACAGATGATGGACCTGTTCGAGACGCTCGCCGCCACTCAGCATTGCCTGGACGCCGCTCAGCTGGAGCGCAATGTCGCCTACGGATTCACGCCCGCCGCGACCGAGCCAAGCCGGGCCACCGACGTGCGTGCCCGGGGAGGAGCGATCGGTTGGGCCCTTGGCGCCGTCCCAACCGTCTATGAGACCCCAGCGAAGAACATGCGTGCTGCCCAGGCAGCCACAGCCGGCCTCGACCAGATCACGAGTGAGGAGCTGAAAGAGCGCATCAGGCGGATGCGCGAGCTCCTCCACACCGCCAACACCCAGCAGGACCGCCTCAACCATCTCGCCAAGCCAGCGAGATCCGGCTCCGCCCGCCTTGGCGGACCCGGTGAGCTTCTGCACACCGCTTCCTCGCCACCCGGTGAGGCGCACTCCGGTTGAGCCCGTACTTGGCGTGACCCGGCCGCTACAGCCGCCGGCGGATTGGGAGAGGAGCCCGCCCCTGAGATCTAGCGCGGACCCGACCAGCATGGCTGGCGTTCAGCTCCAACCGACCCGGCCCCCCGTGGCCTGCCGCAAGTCGACTTGGCCCGCGCGCCATCGACGACGCCGATGCTCGCCACCGCCTCGACCAGCTCGCTCACTCCCTGGAGGTGGAGGAGAGCGGCGCTATCGGGCCAGCGTGCTTCGGCCCACGCATCCGGGAGGAGCCCTTCCCCAAAGGGTTCATGCTCCCCCGTGACACCCCCAAGTACAGCGAGATGGTGAAGCCAGAAGACTGGCTCATCGACTACACCACGGCCATTGGCATCACCGGTGCTAGTTATCATCTCGCCGTGCGCTACGCACCGCTTATGCTCCAAGGGTCGGCCCGCACATGGTTGAACGGCCTACCGATGGGCAACATCAACACGTGGGTGGACTTCGAGGAAGCCATCGTCTGCAACTTCACAGGGACATACAAGCGGCCTGGCCGCCCTAGCCAGCTCGCCATGTGCGTGCAAGGGCCTACGGAGACCGGTCGCGAGTACCTCGCACGCTGGACCGAGCTCCGGAACAGCTGCGAGGGCGTCCATGAAGTCCAAGCGATCCAATACTTCATCAGCGGGTGCCGAGACGACACCCTCCTCAAGCACAAGCTCCTACGCTCCGAGCCAGCCACCATGGCCGCGCTCATGGTGACGGCGGACAAGTACGCCAATGCCGATTCCGCCATGAAGATCCAGGTGGCGCTGGATGAAGCCGGCAAGGCGAAGCCGGTTCCCCCTCCGAAGCCGGCCGGCGAAAGCAGCCGGCAGCAGCATCACCAGAACAACAAGCGCAAGGCCGACCAGCCGACGCAGCATCACGACAACTGGCTCATCGCGGCCACCGAGCCCGCGGCGGACCCGGCGGCGAAGCGCCGGCAAACCGGCAAGACGGCATGGCAACCCGCCATGAGCTTCGAGCAGATGCTTGACGCCCCTGCAAGCACCACAGCGGCGCAAGACCCTCCACGCACACGCTTCGACAGTGCGCCATCACCAAGCGTGTCATGAGGGGCAACGTCCCGCCCCCTCTAGCTCCGGCTCCAGGCGCGGGACAGCCGCCTCCGCCTCCACCGCCGCCTCCAGCTGGCGGCGCGATGCACGACGATGCCTACCCGGACCAGAACGCGGCCTACGTCGTCTTCACCAGCCTCGGCGACGACAAGCACAGCGAGCGCCTCCTTCAGCAGGAGGTGAACACCGTCATCCCAGCCAAGCCGGAGTTCATGCATTGGTCGGATCGCCCGATCACTTGGACCCGGGAGGATCACCACAGTCATGCCGAGTCCGGGTGGTTACGCCCTCGTCCGCAACCCCACCATCGTCGTGCGGCGCACATGCAAATTCTCCCGAGTCCTCATCGACGGCGGCAGCAGCATCAACATCCTCTACCGCGACACGATGACCAAGCTCGGCCTCAAGGCCGAGGACCTGGAGCCGACCCGAACAATCTTCCACGGCATCGTGCCCGGCCTCTCCTGCTCCCCCATTGGCCGGGTCCGGCTCGATGTCCTGTTCGGTGACAGTAGCCACTTCTGACGCGAACCGATCTGGTTCGAGGTGGTGGACCTGTCCAGTGCGTATCACGCATTGCTGGGTCGTCCCGTGCTCGCCAAGTTCATGGCGGTTCCCCACTACGCGTATCTGAAGATGAAGATGCCGGGTCCCAAGGGCCTCATCACCATCACCGGCGATTATCGCAAGTCCCTGGAGTGCACCTGAGACGGCGCCAAGTTGGCCGAGTCACTGGTCGTTGCCGAGGAGTGGCACCAGCTCGACCGGATCATCGCCCTGGTAGGCGAGGCCTCCGCTGCGTCGATCCCGACCCCGGCCCCGGCCGACGAGGCCGCCTTCAAGCCCTCCAAGGAGACCAAGAAAGTGAAGCTCAACCCGGAAGACCCCAGCTGCAGCAAGTACGTTGTCGTAGGCGCTCGCCTCGACAGCAAATAGGAAGGCGAGCTCGTCGACTTCCTCCGTGAGAATCGGGATATCTTCGCATGGACCCCCAAGGACATGTCGAGTACCCTGAGGAAGTACACCGAGCACAAACTTCACGTCCGCAAGGACGCCAAGCCTGTCTGTCAACCCCTACGACGATTTTCCGAAGAGAAGAGAAGAACCATTGGTGAAGAGGTCGCCAAGCTTTTGGCGTCCGGCTTCATAATGGAAGTGTTTCACCCCGAGTGGCTGGCCAATCCAGTCCTCGTCCTAAAGAAGAACAAGACCTGGCATATGTGTATCGACTACACCAGCCTCAACAAGGCCTGTCCCAAGGATCCATTCGCTCTCCCGTGGATCAACCAAGTCATCGACTCGACCACCGGGTGTGAGCTCCTTTCCTTCCTGGACGCTTACTCCGGCTACCACCAGAGCAAGCTGGACCCGACCGACGCCTTGAAGACGTCCTTCATCATGCCCTTTGGGACATATTGCTACATCACCATGTCGTTCGGCTTGAAGAACACCGACGCCACCTTCCAACACTGCATGCAGAAATGCCTGCTGCCGCAACTCGGCCGCAATATCCACGTGTTTGTGGACGACATCATGGTGAAGACCAAGCAGCACCTCACGCTCCTCAACAATTTGAAGGAAACATTCGCCAACCTCCGCGAATACAAGGTCAAGCTTAACCCGAAAAAATGCGTCTTCGGCGTCCCGGCCGGAAAGCTACTCGGCTTCCTCGTCTCGGAACGCGGCATTGAGGCGAACCCGGAGAAGATCAAGGCCATCGAGCGCATGCGCAAGCCGGCTCGGGTGCGCGATGTCCAGAAGTTCACCGGATGCTTGGCCTTGGTCAGCCAGTTTCTAAGCCGGCTGGGCGAGAGGGCACTACCCCTGTACCAGCTGATGAAGAAGAGAAGCCCGTTCGAATGGAACGACAAGGCAGACGAGGCCTTCCAAGACCTCAAGCGCATGCTCTCCATCGCACCAGTCCTGGCCGCGCCGACCGACAAGGAGCCACCGCTGCTCTACATAGCCACGACCTCGCGGGCGGTCAACACGGTGCTGGTGGTCGAGCGACCAGAGAAGGGCAAGATCCAAGCCATCAAGCGCCCAGTCTACTACCTGAGCAAGGTGCTCTCCATCTCCAAGCAGAACTACCTGCACTACCAGAAGATGTGTTACGGCGTGTACTTCACCGCCAAGAAGCTGAAGCAGTATTTCCAAGAGCACATTGTCACCGTGGTCAGCATGGCGCCCATCGGAGAAATCATCGTGTGCTGAGATGCCTCTGGCCGGGTTGCCAAGTGGGCGATCCAGCTAGCCGGCCACACCATCCTCTACGAGCCCCACACCATGATCAAGTCTCAGGCCCTGTCCGACTTCCTCGTCGACTGGACTGAGACCCAGTACTTGCCGCCGCCTCCCGACTCGACGCATTGGCGCATGCACTTCGACGGGTCCAAGATGCGACTCGGCTTGGTGGCCGACATTGTACTATCGTCCCCGAAGGGCGACCGGCTCCGCTACACACTCCAGATCCACTTCACCGCCTCCGACAATGTCGTCGAGTATGAAGCCCTTGTGCACGGCCTCCAGCTTGCCAAGGAACTCAGCATCCGGCGCATCCTGTGCTACGGCGACTCGGACCTGGTGGTGCAGTAGTGCTCCGGCGAATGGGACGCCCGCGACTCCAACATGGCAAGCTACCGCTTCCTTGTCCAGAAGCTGTCCGGATCCTTTGAGGGCTGCGAGTTCCTTCACGTCCCGTGCGTGGAGAACGAAGCAACCGACACGCTCGCCAAGATTGCCTCGTCACAACAAGCCATCCCATCCGGCGTCTCCCTAGAGCACCTGTGCGAGCCGTCCGTCAAGCCATCACCAGACTCCGAGTCCATCCACGTTCCAGACGACCCGGCCGCACCTCAAGCCGGCCCGGGGGCTGCTGAACCCGGCCCGAGGGCTGCTCAGCTCGACCCGGCCACAATCGTTTTGGACCCGGCCGTCGCCATCCCCGACCCGGGGGCTGCTCAACCCGGCTCGGGGGCTGCCGACTCGGAACCCACCCTGGTGGCCGTCTTTTCCATGGTTACTGCTCCATCTTGGGCCCTCCCAATATCAGAATTTTTGGAGAATGGGGTTCTCCCCATGGACGAGACCGAAGCTCGGCAAGTGCAGCGCCGGGCGTCCGCCTATAGCATCATCAACAACGAGCTTGTCAAGCGCAGCTCCACCGGCGTGTTCCAGCGCTGCGTCGAGCAGGAAGAGGGCATCGACATCCTCCTTGACATACATCAGGGCGAGTGCGGGCACCACACCGCATCATGATCCCTGGTGGCGAAGGTGTTCCGCCATGGTTTCTACTGGCCCATGGCCCTCCAAGATGCCGAGTCGCTCGTCCTCAAGTGTGGGGGATGCCAGCGCTTCAGCAAACGCAGCCACCAGTCGGCGTCAGCACTCCGCACCATACCGATCGCCTGACCCTTCGCGGTCTAGGGACTCGACATGGTGGGACCCTTCAAAACCGCTCGAGGCGGCATGACACACCTGCTGGTGGCAGTGGACAAATTCACCAAGTGGATCGAGGCAAGACCAATCAAGAAACTGGACGGGCCAACAGCCGCCCGGTTCATCAAGGACATAGCGGTGCGCTACGGCATGCCGAACAACATGATCACCGACACGACACCAACTTCGCCAAGGGCGTGCTCGAGCAATACTGCTCTGTCTCCGGTATCCGCCTCGACCTGGCCTCCATTGCGCATCCGCAGTCCAACGGGCAGGTCGAGCGGGCCAATGGACTCATCCTATCTGGCATCAAGCCGCGACTCGTCAAGCCACTCATCCGCTCACCCGGCAGCTGGTTTGACGAGTTGCCGTCCGTTCTCTTGAGTCTATGCACCATGCCGAATTGGTCGACTGGGTTCACCCCGTTCTTCCTCGTCTATGGAGCCGAAGCCGTCATCCCGACCGACATCGAGTTCGACTCGCCGCACATCGCGATGTACACCGAAGCCGAAGCCAGAGAAGCCCGCGAAGATGGCATCGACCTGCTCGAAGAAGCATGCCTCCTGGCGCTTAGTCGCTCAACCATCCACCAGCAAGGCCTGAGGCACTACCACAGCAAGAAGATCAAGCCCCTCGCGTTCCATGAGGGCGACCTCGTCCCCCGACTCGTCCAAGAGCAGGCAGGCCAGCACAAGCTGTCCCCTCCATGGGAGGGCCCATTCATCGTGAGCAAGGCCTTGCGCGACCACAACGCCTACTACCTCATCGACGCACGCAAGTCAAGGAAGCGCAAGAAGGACACCGCCGGTGAAGAAACGACCCGGCCGTGGAACGCGGAACTCCTCCGCCCGTTTTAGAGTTAGCCGCACGAGTGTATGTATCGTCGCCTTTTGTAAACGCATGAAACTATGGGGTCCCCAACGAGACTCGGGGGCTGCCTTTTGTCGACCAATTTATTGTGTCCCTATTTTCTTGCATCACTATACCACTGAACCCGGCCACCGGTCCGACTCGCTCGACCCAGGGGTTCGGGGGCTGTCCGGCTCGGTCGCCACCCCGCCGCCTTACTTGGTGATTCCTGATAAAGTTAGGATGCCGCGGCCCCCCACTTCTCCCTAAAGCCACAGATCTAGCTTTGGCTGTCGGCTGGCAAGCACAACGGGCCAAAGCTCCTTTACGCTTTATACACTAAGTCAAAGGCTGCCGGGTCGATCAACCTGGCCCGCCATTCATCAAATGAACAGCCGCACGACCGGCTGCTCGCCAACCGGCTTCGCTGGATTGCCGCTAGCCGGCCCAGTGGGTGTTTCGCTCGCGCTCAACGTTTCAAGGGACCCAAGTCCTATGCGCTCCTCTCAAAGAACCGAACTCCTTGTCACGGACCAGAGCCTTGGCCGTCTGACTCGTGGGGGGGGGGAAGGTTTGAGAAAGGAAAAGCGCATGAAATCGGTCCAAAAAAGGAAGGCAAAAGCAAAAGCACTCACGACATTTACACAAATATTTAAGAAAAGGCCCACGGCCCGAGTTCATTACACCCTAAAACCCCCAGTGGGTGGGTGGACCTGCTACTTAACAGATTTTACACAAAGTGTCTTAGGAATCTCCAGCGCTGCATCGTGATGTCGACGTCTCTCCCCTGGCGGCCTCTGGGTCCAGCGAGGCGCCGGTGTCCTCCTCGGCACCCGCATCACGGTAGACGCCCGTCTCCTCCGAGCTCCCCTCCGGATCATGGAGGAGCAGGCCGTAGTCGTCGTCGTCCACGGCCCTGCCGTCTTCCGTCCGCTCCGGATGGAACTCGTCGTGGAAGGCGAACTCGGCGATGTAGCTGGTCCGGGAGGCGATCCAGCCGGCTTGCTCCTGCAAGAGCTGCTCCGAACTGGCCCGCTGGCCCATCAACGCGTCCAGCTGCACGTCTGGATGCCAGGACAAGGCGAACTGGAGCGCCATCTCAGCACCGGCACGAGCGGCGAAAACGCGCCACTCGCCAAGCTGGTCCGGCCCCATCTCCAACCAACGCACCTAGCGCGAGAAGCTGCTCGGTTGGATGGAGTCTGGCCACAGGGCCGCCGTCATCGCGGTGCCGGCCTGGGACATCCTCTCCATCTGCGTTCCCGGGACCCGCAGGCGGGCCTCAGCGGCGGCGATGATCTCCGGGAAGGTCCAGGCCACCTGCGGATCCGTCCCGGACCCAACGATGCCGGTCGGGTCGCGCTGATAGCGGACGACTTCCTCCGCCAGCTGCTGCGTCTCCGGGAAGGCCCCTGCCATAAAGGAAGAAGCAAGTTAGAAGAAAAACAACAAGGAAGAAAGGCCGGGTCCCGACCCGGCAAACTACAAGAAAAAGCACTTACTGGAGAAGGAATCTTCCAGGTGCTGCGCCTCAAGCAACGTACCACGCCGCTCCCGTTCAATGGCGCGGCCGCGCTCCTCGAGCGCCTTCTCCAGATTGGCTGCCTTGGCAAGGGCCGCCTTCAGCTCGGCGTCCTTGTCTTCGGCCGCCTTCTCGGCCGCCTCGCGGCGACGGGCCTCGTCCTGGCGGCCCCCCTCAGCCGTGGTGACCTGCCCCCGCAGGCGATCCACCTCGGCCTGGAGCCGGCCCTTGTCGTCGGCCAGCTGGCCGCGCTGTTGGTTCACCTCCACCAGGGCCTGCTGCGCTTCCGCCACCTTGGCGGCTTCCGCCTTAAGGAGCTCCACCTTGGCGGCTTCCGCCTTAAGGAGCTCCACCTTGGCCTCAAGGCGGATCTTGTGACCCGCCAGCTGCTCATGCAGCCGGTTGGCCTTGTCGAGAGACCGCCGGGCCGCGGCCGCCTCCGCGCTCGCCTGCGCCGCCTCGACGCCAAGATGGCCGGTGTCGACAACAAGCCGGTCATAGTGATGACCGGCCCAGAGCCGACGAGTCCGCCAGGACATCACCTCGACTGCGAAAAAGAAGGATTTAGTAGAAGAAAAAAGCAAGACTTAAGATTTGGCCCAACTGTTACACAGTTGGCCCGAATCTCGGGGAATACACCTAGTGGGTGCGCTAGCGCTCCCCCACTAGAAAAGAGCACAAGAATACCTGCGGCAACGTGGAGCTCCTCCTCCTTGGCGGCGAGCTGCTCCATGAGCTCCCGGTGCTTTCCTAGGAGACGGTTGTAGGTGGCAACCCGGAAGGCGTAGTGATGCTGACAAAAGCAGAAGTCAGAACAAGGCCAACGCTCTAAAGATTCGACCCAACTACTACGTAGTTGGCCCGAACCTCGGGGGCTACACCCAGTGGGTGTGCTGGCGCGCCCCCACGAAGAGGAAATTACAAGAAAAAGAAGACTTACCAGAACTGCGCGCTCCAGGTCGTGCGTCCGCTCCACCTCGGCCTGGGCGAAGGCCTCGAGCCGTTCCGTCCGGCCTCGCAGGCGGGGACTGACGGCGTCCAGCGCCGCCTCCTCCTGGGTCTGAGGCCCGAAGGCAACGACGCCCCCGCTCTGCGCCGACTGCGGCACGGCAGCTCGGCGCCCTCCCTGCCGGGGCACCAAGGCGCGTTCCCCGCTGGCCGCTCATGACGCGGCCAGCACCTCCTCCAACGCCCCTCCCGGCACTGACAACGACCCGGACGCCGGGACGCCCTGCGTCGCCGCCTCCGGTCCGGATGCCAGGACGGCCTGCTGCACCACCACCGGCCCAGCTGCCGGGGTGGCCTCCGGCACCGCCGCCCGCGGTGCCTCCTCCAAAACTGGTGGCGCCTCCGGCACCGCCGCCCGCAGCGCCTCTTCCAAGATGCCGCCGCCTCCACCACCATCAGCCCCCGCTCGCTCGGCCACGTCGGCCCGTGGCGGGGTGTCATCCGCCACCTCCACGACCTCCCGGTCGAGGATCACCACCTCATCCCGGCCTCCACGGCCGTGCTCCCTCACCGATGACGGCTCAAAGTCCGTCGCCGCCACCAACGTGCCCTCCGGCATCTCGCGCCAAGCCGGCTCCGCACCGGCTTGCGCCGATGCTGCCGTCGCGTCGGTCCAAGCACGGACCGACGCCGCCCCTAGCTCCGCCTCGGCCCGGTTCCTGTCCCGCCAGGCCAAGGCTTCGGCGTCGTTCGGGTCCAGGCCGAGGTCCGAGACGGCCCATCCCTCCACCTCGGCCTGGTCGGCGAGGTCGGACCGGCTCCTGCGGAACACGACCCCTTCAGCGTTCGCGGCTTCCGCCACCGCCCTTGCCAGTGCGATTAGTGACCTGAAGAAGAAGACAGAATGAGCAGAAAAGAAACAAGACTAGCTCAAATAATCCGGGCGCAAACGAGAGATGAAGCTTACCCCGACAAGACCGGGACCGGGGTTGGCCTCCCATGCCCGCCGCCGCGCTTCCTCTTGGCCGGCCTCCCGGCCCCGGCTGGGTCCGCCGTGCGCTTCGGGGCCCAGGGTTGCGGCGTGACACTGTCTTTCCCATGCGGGCGGCTCCATGCGAGGACCCGACTACGCCTGCATCGCCGCCTCCGCCGCCCAACGCCACTGCACCAACAACTGGCGTCAGCACCGACCGTTCCATACCGCAGTCAGCAATTCGAAACATATGAAGAAAGATACGAGACTTACCCGCGCGACGCCCAATGCCGGCATCGGACTCGGCCTCCCCCTCCCCGCCATGAGCCGCGGGCTCCTCTAGCGCCACCGGCGCCACCTGCGACGGAGCCCGGGCGTATGGTTGCCGAATCGCGTTCAGAAGTACCTCCTGCGTCGTGTCAGGACGGATGAGGAGGTGCGCAGCAGCAAAGTAAGGAGACCAGACACTCACCTACGGCTCCAGGTTCGACTTTCTGTACGGCGCCTTGCCAAACCGCCAGTCCTCTCCAAGGTTGGCCTTGGAGATGTCATTCACGCCGCGCGCGATCTGCTCCGCGGACAGCCGCATCGACCCCTGATGGTTGGGGTCTTGAAGGCCGACCATTTCGCCAAGGAGGCAGGAGCGCCCCTGAAGCGGAAGGACCCGACGCATGATGAACGCGGCGAGGAGGTCGGTGCTGGTGAGCCCCTCCTGCGTCCTCATCACCGTCACCCGCTCGCAGAGATTGACGATCTCCTACGACGGGCACCTGGGCGAGTAGCCTCAGTTCGTCTTCGCCCGCGGCGGCGCGATGGCGAAGGCTGGAAGGTTGATGCGATCAGCACCGTGGTTGCGGACGTAGAAGAAGGAGTTCTGCCACTTCTTGGCAGAATCCTCCAGCGGGATCTTGGGGAAATCCGCCCCCAACCACTTCGAGATGACGGCGGTGCCGCAATCGGCGAACTCCTCGGCCGACGGGCCCTACTGCTTCAAGGAGAAGAAGTGCGCCCAGAGGTCGATCGAGGGCTCGACCCCCAGGTACCCCTCGTAGAGGGTGACGAAGCCGGAGAGCTGGACGATGGCGCCGGCACCAAGATGATGCGGCTGGAGCCCGAAGAACTCAGGAACGCGTGGAAAAAGGTGCTCGCCGGCAGCCCAAACCCGCGCTCGAAGTGCATGAGGAAGACCACGCGCTCCTGCCCCTCTGGCCGAGGCCTCTGCTCACCGCGCGGCAGCGGACGCCGACATCCGTCTCCCGTGGCAGGCGCCGCGTCACTCGGAGTTGGGTGATGTCCTCGGTGGTGACATTCAAACCCATCCAGGAGCCTGATGGCAGCGCCATGATCAAAGGAAGAAGAAAGAAGATGGACGGCGAAGGAGTTCTGCTCGGAGCAGCGGGCGCCGCAGTGCGTCAGTTGCAAAGAGCGGAGCGAGAGCAAAGGGACAGGAGGGCGCGAGCAAGAATAATGTCCGCCGCCCCCCTGCCCCCCGATTTATAACCCTCGGTTTGAACATGGGGAAGTGGGATCGTCTGCACGCACCCGTTCCACTACCACGCAATAAGTGCGTGCGTACATGCGCAGTAACTACCCAGGGAAGAGCAACCGGCCCCCGGACACCACAATAAATCCGCGCGCATGGGCCGAGGGTGCGCGGTGGCGGCCCCCAGCCCGTTGCCTAGTCCCGTCACGCGCTTGGCCTATCAGGCCCCACCGACTTCCGGGCACCACGTGGCGCCCGCGCAAAGCCCGAGGGATTGCCCCAAGATTTGACGGACTCCTCGGTTCCCGCCACGACCGGGATGCCGCGATCCGGTTTCCAAGATAACCGGCACACAGTGGGTGTTGCCGGACCCGGCGCTCACAGACTCCGCCTTGCTTAAGGGGGAAACTGCAAAGGCCCACTCATCCGAAGACGGCGGAACTTCACAGCTTCGGGGACTACTGTCGGGGGGATGGACCCCGGGCAGGCAACGGAACCCGGATCCTCTTCAAAAACAACGGGGCTGACACCGCTCCTCAAAATAGGCATGCTCTTAGCTGGGTCGCTCGACTCGGCCAAGCCCCGCAAGCCGGCCAGACTCGCCGACCCGGTAAGACACGTCGACTCGTCCCCAACGACTAGCGCAAGACAGCCAAACCCGGCATGACCGAAGCTTCCTCAACAAGCCAGCGCCACCAGTGGCGTGCTACGCAATGCAGCCGCGGGTCAGCTCCCATCCCATTCAGGCCGTACGATGGGGACGAGTCTTCAATCAACGATGACCGAGGCAATAGTGCCCTGCCCATGCCTCTGGTCAGCAGGAACGTGGCAACAGTGCCCCTCACCTACCCGCTGACCAGGGCCGACGTGGCTACTGCGCCCCCTCCCTCACCGCTGACGACAGCAAGCGGCAACCTGACGGAGAGCACTGTACGTGACTCGACTCGGCCATGCCCCGACGATTGACAAGACGGCGCACAGTCCCCCTAGGCACGCAGGGCCCGCAGCTAGGGGAACCCGACGAACCACAAGCCCTCAGCGGGACCCAGCCCGGGTCCCCGGACACCGACAATACGGACCCACCAACTTTTAACATTACCATTGTACCCCCGGGGGGTTGGTCTATAAAACCCCCCGGGAGCGCACGATTATACGGGCAAGCAAGGCAAGCAACAGATACAGAAGGAAAGCAAGTAAGCATAGGACTAGCCACCAAACAGCAACACCGGAGAGAAGGAGCAGCCCAAGCCTTGGCCAGCTTCCTTCCTCCTACATACAGCTCCAGGAGCAACATTGTACTATCGATCATCCAACTACAGTCGGCAGGACTAGGGGTATTATCTCTTCGGAGAGCCCTGAACCTGGGTATGTCCGGCGTCCCACGCCCGCTCATGCCAACCTCGCTTCTGGAGTCCACCAGCGCCCTCGAGCCTCCTCCTCTCTTTAGCCATCCCTTGGCAACTGCCGTGCACCCACCATGACAGGTCTAGAATTAAAGTTTCCTTTATAAGCATTGTTTCCAAAACTATTCCTACCAACAAAATTCATATCCATAGATTCATTATTATTCTCAATCAAAGTAGACAAAGGCATATCATTGGGATCAAGAGGAGTATTTTTAGTAGCAAACAACTTCATAAGTTCATCCTTCTTTCCATTCAAAACATTTATTTCTTCTATAGCATGCACTTTTTTACTAGAAGATCTTTCGGTGTGCCATTGAGAATAATTAGCCATAATATTATCGAGAAGTTTTGTAGCATCTCCTAACGTGATTTCCATAAACATACCTCCAGCGACCGAATCTAAAAGATTTCTAGAAGCAAAGTTCAAACCGGCATAAAATTTTTGTATGATCATCCATTAATTCAAACCATGAGTAGGGCAATTGCGAATCATCAATTTCATTCTTTCCCAAGATTGGGCACCATGCTCATGATCAAGTTGTTTAAAATTCATAATATCATTCCTAAGAGTGATAATCTTAGCGGGAGGAAAATACTTAGAGATAAAAACATCTTTGCACTTGTTCCAAGAATCAATACTATTTTTAGGCAAAGACGAAAACCAAACTTTAGCACGATCTCTAAGTGAAAACGGAAATAACTTCAATTTAACAATATCATTATCCGTATCTTTCTTCTTTTGCATATCACACAAATCAACAAAGTTGTTTAGATGAGTAGCGACATCTTCACTAGGAAGGCCGGCGAATTGATCTTTCATAACAAGATTCAGCAAAGCTGTATTGATTTCACAAGACTCAACATCATTAAGAGGAGGAATCGGAGTACTAAGGAAATCATTATTTTTGGTATTGGAGAAATCACACGATTTGGTATTATCTTGCGCCATGGCAACAAGTAATCCAACACACATGCGAACAGAAAAAGGCAAGCGAAAAAGAGAGGAAAAGATTGGTAAAGAGAGGGCGAATAAAACAGCAAGGGTGAAGTGGGGGAGAGGAAAACGAGAGGCAAATGGCAAATAATATAAATGCGAGGCATATGAGTTTGTGATGGGTACTTGGTATGTATTGACTTGAGCAAAGACCTCCCTGGCAACGGTGCCAGGAATCCTTCTTGCTACGTCTTGAGCTTGCGTTGGTTTTCCTTGAAGAGAAAAGGGTGATGCAGCAAAGTATTGTAAGTATTTCCCTCAGTTTTTGAGAACCAAGGTATCAATCCAGTAGGAGGCTCCTCAAAAGTCCCACGCACCTACACAAACAAACAAAGAACTCACAACCAACGCAATAAAAGGGGTTGTCAATCCCTTCACGGCCACTTGCGAAAGTGAGATCTGATAGAGATAGTATGATAAGATAAATATATTTTTGGTATTTTATAATATAGATGCAAAAAGTAAAGATGCAAATAAAAGTAGATTGAAAGCTTATATGATAAAGATAGACCCGGGGGCCATAGGTTTCACTAGGGGCTTCTCTCAAGATAACATAAGTATTACGGTGGGTGAACAAATTACTATCGAGCAATTGATAGAAAAGAGATTAATTATGGGATTATCTAGGCATGATCATGTATATAGGCATCACGTCCGTGACAAGTAGACCGACTCCTGCCTGCATCTACTACTATTACTCCACACATCAACCGCTATCTAGCATGCATCTAGAGTATTAAGTTCATAAGAACAGAGTAACACATATGACATGATGTAGAGGGATAAACTCAAGCAATATGATATAAACCCCATCTTTTTATCCTCGATGGCAACAATACAATACGTGCCTTGCAACCCTTTCTGTCGCTGGGTAAGGACACCGTGAGATTGAACCCAAAGCTAAGCACTTCTCCCATGGCAAGAAAGATCAATCTAGTAGGCCAAACCAAACTGATAATTTGAAGAGACTTGCAAAGATAACTCAATCATACATAAAAGAATTCAGAGAAGATTCAAATATTTCTCATAGATAAACTTGATCATAAACCCACAATTCATCGGATCTCGACAAACACACCACAAAAAGAGTTACATCGAATAGATCTCCACAAGAGAGGGGGAGAACATGGTATTGAGATCCCAAAAGAGAGAAGAAGCCATCTAGCTAATAACTATGGACCCGAAGGTCTGTGGTAAACTACTCACAACTCAACGGAGGGGCTATGGTGTTGATGTAGAAGCCATCCGTGGTTGATTCCCCCTCCGGTGGAGCGCCGACGAAGGCTCCAAGATGGGATCTCGCGGATACAGAAGGTTACGGTGGTGGAAATTGTTTTTCGTTGGCTCCCTGGATGTTTTTGGGGTACGTAGGTATATATAAGAGGAAGCAGTACGTCGGTGGCCGCTCGAGGGGCCAGGAGACAGGGGGCGTGCCCAGGAGGGGTGGGCGCGCCCTCCTATCTCCTGGCTGCCTCGATTGCTTCTTGACTTGCACTCCAAGTCCTCTGGATCAGGTTCGTTCCAAAAATCACGCTCCCGAAGGTTTCATTCCGTTTGGACTCCGTTTGATATTACTTTTCTTCGAAGTACTGAAATAGGCAAAAAAAAACAACAATACGGGCTGGGCCTCCGGTTAGTAGGTTAGTCCCAAAAATGATATAAATATGTAAAATAAAGCCAATAAACATCCAAAAGGGGTAATATAATAGCATGGAACAATCAAAAATTATAGATACGTTAGAGACGTATCAGCAGCAAGCGGCCCCTCCGTCACTTGCATGCCCGTCGTTGGCGGTGCCTCGACATTAGCCAAGCTCGACGCCATCACGGTAACTATGCCTCGGCTGATGACTTCATCCTCTTGCCTTTGACTAGGCGTCCCTGATGGCCTACATGTTTCGCAGGGCGCAGCCGACGTTCCATGCACTCTCCTGCATTTCATGGACAGTGAGTTGATCGATGTTGCCAAGGCCAGAATCGTTCAACCGGGCAACCGCGTGTTCCACGGTAATCCGATGCCACCCACCATGTATAGGGTTCAACTGGTTTGGGTGCTGCGGGGCTGCGACGACCTGTTACCTCCGTTTCGACCCCCTAGGGCCAACGAAGATGATGTAATGACCCTTAGCGCCTGCTTAAGTTGGCCCCTGCTTTGGCCGAAGAGCCAGATTCGTTTGGGGACGGGGGACACCACCCCACAGACAACACCGCCAGTCGTGCCGGCGCCAAGCCATGGCAAGACCGCCGCAATGCTACCGCCGTCAGCTGATCCGGACATGCATATGGCACAGGATCCAGACAACAATGATGGTACATTTTCCAATGTTGATAAGTACTTCAATGAACATGGGTATGATGACGAATTCTTGGGGCCTCTTTCTCAAGAACGATCGCGATCTAGCTGGTACCATGGAGAAACCCAATTGCAACAAGCGTCGTCTGGCGTTTAGTTCTCAAGAGACGCCTCTAGCTGCCGCCTTCACCGAGACTCAAATAGCTGAGCTGCGAAATATTATCAGCCCCAACACACTCAAGAAGGCAGTCTCTGAGCATAACTCGATCCCATTACAACAGAAGAAGCAGAAGGGAAGGAAAAGAAAAAATAACAAGGGTGCGAGCCAGCCGACACCGAGTACGATCCGTGCTCAGGACGGGCCACCAATATCTAAGGTATCTCGAGGAAGGTGCATGTGGCGGGTAGGCCGATGCTACCAACTAATCTGCTCAATGCTGCAACCGGTGCTATGCGGAGTCTGCATGACTGTGTTCTTTCTATGGAGAAGCGGTGTCTCTCCGAGAATGATGTGGCATACCTGGTTTTTGTGGCCAAGGTGCTAGAGGGCAAGGGCTTTGTCGATAGCACCATCGGGTGTATGATCGTCCTGCGGTTTGATGACATCTATGCTATGTTTAACCTTCATCCGCTGCACTACACCTTCATTCGGCTATTATCGCTCAGTATGGAGATGCGGATCATTAGAGACAAGACCCCAGACATCGTGATAGTTGACCCCTTCTACATGTGTGCCAAGATCTTGGGCAGCGCTGGGGACCGGCAAGTCGCGAGTTCATACCTCGAAGGCGTCATTCTGGCGAACCCAGATAAGGATAACTTCCTCGTGCCTTACTTTTTCGAGTAAGTCATCCCCTCACCGCCCCGTAACATATGATTTCTTAGATTTTGATCGTTCTTTTTTTCCCTAACATTCCGTGTTTTGTGCTGTGACACACATTGCACACTCATCCTCTTAAGCCCGAAATATTCCATGGCCACGTATTTTGACTCGGACCATTAGTCGAAGAAAGACTACACAAAGATCAAGAAAGTTCTTGATGATGCTCTCCCCGGCTACGCCAAATCTGGAGGCACCTTTAGGAGGCCAATTTGTAGGTACGACAAGCACGTGTTCACCCACGTGACGACGTTCCCCTGCGTCAAGCAGCCGCCTGGCAGTCGGAAGGATACCTACTACACCCTCCATCACATGCGGGCGATCGTACGTGACCATAATCACCTTATGCTACCAAATAATCTCAAAGACTGGGCCGCACGCTTGTCGGCAATCCAGGAGGCGGACATCAGACAAGAATTCTTTCGCATCCAGTCAGAGTTTGCGGAAATCATCTTTCAAGATGTCCTTCGTACCTCGGGGCAGTTCTACCTCAAATATCAACTGTCCAACAGTGAAATAGATACAACGCTAGAAATACAGGCTGACAACGACCGCACATTCATGACCATCACGATAGACGGCGGCTTCATCCACGCTCCGGTCCCTGAGTCGAGTCAAAAGTATTGATGCTATGTAGTTCTGAAATATCGATTATCTCATGTTGTAATTAAACTTTAATGAACTTGTATGTCTCTTTACTTTGGACAGTCGTTCAACTTATATGTAATCGATGCTATTTATTAGTAGGACCATGAATCGTGCTATTAATGTGTTGCTTTTCTCTTTCGATCCTTTTGTTGCATACTTATATATTGCTTATATATTATCTGTGAATTGCTACTAACGTTTTGTTTGTCTAGTGCATAGAGATGCCGTCATATGTCGTGTACAAGGGTAAGGCTCCCGGAGTCTACGACGACTGGGAGGAGTGTCGGAGACAGGTTCACCGTTTCAGCGGTAACAGTTACAAAGGGTACACCACTAGGGCGGAGGCGTAAGCTAGATACGCGCGCTATCTAGCGGGAGAGAGGAGGGAGCGTTGGAGGAACCAGATGAAGACCAGTTTCATCGCAATGATGCTCATCATGACCGCAACTCTCTTCTATGTGATGGTAGTTTAGATGATCGATATCGACTTTGTAATGTGACGACAAACTCGGCTAATATGATGAACTTTGCTAATGTCTCGAGACCTAAACTTGGCTAATGTTTGAACTTTGTTCGCTATTTCGAATTTGGAGACTAATATGATGAAAATTCTATTGTGTGATGTGTACATTCTATGCTGTAACATATTTTGTAACCTGTGCAAATACCAGAAAAGCAAAAAATAATAATTCCTAATATTCATAGTAGTGGTGCACCATATTGAGAATTAGTGGCGCACCAAGGCTAAATACCAGTGGCGCATTATGGGGCATAGTAATGGCACACTTGGGGGGCATAGGTGAAGGTAAATATGGCCCCCTAGGAGGCATAGTAATGGCACACTGTTGGACATAGTAATGACGCACTATGTGGTGCGCCACTATCACTACAAAAAAAATACACTTCCATGATGATACGTGTTTGTCACAGTAGGTCGCGTTTTTTGTCATGCATGTACATCCATGATGATTTCATGACAGAATCAAGATAGTCATACCTGTGCTGTCATAGAAGTGTTCCATGACATTACAAAAATTATCATCACGGAAGTGTCCACTTCCATGACGATAAATCGGACGTCACAGAAGTGCTTTCGTCAAGGGTGACTGACACATGGCATCCACCGTAACGGAATACCGTTAAGCTATTGGGTCGGGTTTTGGATCCGATAACCCGTTAACAGCCCCGACCAATGGGGATTTTCCACGTGTAAAATCATCATTGGCTGGAGGAAACACATGTCGGCTCATCATTGGGACATATGTCATCCACTCATTGGACAGAAGGCGCCTATGATACGTCGACACGTGGCACGGCCCAACAGAGGCCCATTCCTGTGAAAAGGCCGGCCCGTTTGACTTGGTCAAAAGGTGGCGGCCGGGCCCATGGAAAGCCTGTTAACGGCCTGTTCGCATATAGCCCATTTACAGCCCGCTAACCCAAGGCCCGTTACACCCTATCCAAATTAGGCCCAGTAGAGTCATCTGGGCCATCCAATATGATTCCAGTATGTTTTCACTTCTGGCCCATGTATGGCCCATGACGTCTTTTCGGCCCATATGAGGCCCTTTGTAACTCTTGGCCCATTATCAGCCCATGGGGAAACTGTCCCGTAATGAACAGTGTATCACTTTACACCCATTAACGGCCCGTGGTGAAACTGGCACATAATGAACAGTGTATCACTTTATACCCATTAACGGCCCGTTATTTCGTTGGGCCGTTTCCAGCCCATGTTATCTTTCGGCCTTCTCAGAGCCCATTAATTCTTGGGCTCATTTCCAGCATTCGTTTACTTACGGCCCGTTACTTTCATTTTCTGCTTGTGGGCCAGATTCAGCCCGTGGTTACAGTCGGCCCGTTTGCGGTCCGTTAATTCATTGGGCCGTTTTCATAGCGTCATCAAATACGACCTATTAACGATGGCCCATTATGGTCGGCCCATGAACGGACGATTCCAACTCTAGCCCGTTTACGGCCATAATGCAGTCTGTTATTGGCCCATGTTTGGCCAATCGATCATGCGGCCCATATAAGGCCCATTGATGATACAACCTGTAGAAGGCCCATTGTTTCTACAGCCTGTAGAAGGCCCATTGTTTCTATGGCCCGTAGAAGGCCCACTGTTTCTACGGCTCGTAGAAGGCCCACTGTTTCTATGGCCCATAGGAGGCCCAGTGTCACTACAGTAAATATTAGCCCATGGTTACTGTGGCCTAGTTAAAAAAATAGGTTATTGCAGCCACTAGCAAATCGCGGAAAAAGAACTGCACTGACTACAAGCAAACAAATAAACAAGACAACAAGGAAATAAATAAGCAAGCAACTTATGCTAGGCTATCACGGCTATTAGACATATTACATCCACTGGGCATCAAAGTTCGCCACCAGTGCAAATATAGGGAACAAAGCAGCATATAAATGCCGCAGCAAAACAAGTCCAGAACTGAAACCACTTCAGAAGAGTTCAATAAAAAATATCCTGGGTACCCATAATGATGGCAAGATGCTTAGCAAGCTTATTAACTTTCTCTTGTTTGGCGCTTAAATCCTCCAGTGCTTGCTATTGCACAAGAAAGTACGCATCTGAATTCTGCAGGGACTTCGTTAGTCCTTTGGCTTCTTGCCGCATCACAGCAGACTGATGCCTTTCAGCTTGAGCTGAGACTGAAGAAGCCGAAGTGATTCAGGCAGCGAGTTTGAAGAGCTTGTGCCAGCGGTACTGGCCAGTAACTCGAACACTACATCAAGGCAGGACTGTGGGGTTTTCTCACTGTCTACAAGATCGTTTTTATCACCTTTCTTGGAGACCAACAGGGTTGTCTCACTATCTTGAACCTTATCTGCATTACTTTCTCTACCATTGCATAGTGGGGTGCTCTTCTCCAGTATTCTGTTTGCATACTACAAGAGAAACAAGCAGACACATCACAGGTTTAGCTTGTAGTATACGAAACTCTTTTTGGTAAACCGGTTCAGTAGTAAGGTGGACATGATAACAGCATGAAGCAAACATATATCTATGTACTATGGTCACTGTATTGTCCATATCATTCTAGTTTATGTTCCCTAATCAAGATAGAGACACAGTTCAACTCATATATTTTTAAGACACAACAGCATAGACAGAATATAAGTGTGAGAAACTACACAGCATTGGCAGCACTTGTAATGTGCATCACATGAGAACATAACTGTTTATACAACTTAAACTGAAATCAACATAGAGCAAGAAGTTAGAAGAACAATCCAGTTAATGAAATAGGTTTAAAACGTACCTGTTGCGCCATTGGAGTTTCAATTGGATCCTTCAAATTCGAAAGTAGTTGGTATGAGTAAATACAGTGATGCAACACCAAAGGAGTATGGACCATAGCTATGGAATCTGACTTGAGAACAGTTGCTCTTCTGCTTTAAACGTGGAGTTTGGGTTAGCTATGGTGGTCTTCGTGCTTTGGGCGCTGCAGTAGCTTTACAAACTGCTCGTGTGTGGGTACTCTGTGGTGGACATGGTGCTTTGTCAACTAGAAGTGGGTTACTATCCGTTGGGGTTGCGGTTAGATGGGTTGTAGCTGGTTCTCTGCCCAACAGGGTAAGTGTGCAATATGGAAGAGTCTCGATTATGTGTGGTGGGGCTAGTTTGTGGGCCAGTACAACCATGGTTCTATCTGCATCGACGGGTAGCACTGTCTTTTGTGAAGAATGGGTTTTTGCTCCCTTAGTTACTGGCATCACCCCCTCCAATTCAAATGGCTGATAAACAAGAAAATAAATTGAACGTACAAACATTGTATGATAGACAGATGTGGTAATTCACACATATGTTGTCTAACCAAACAAGACAACTTGCCACAATTTCACATATATGATGCCTAACTAAACAGGATAGCATGACACAATTTCAGATATATGATGGATAACTTAACAGGATATAATGGAATAATTCAACATATTGTGAGTACCTAAACAGGATGAGATGACAAAACTATATGATGTCTTTCTAAAATAGGTTGGGATGAAATAATTCACATACATGTTGTCTAAGTATACAGGATGGCATGATATAATTGACATAATTGATTCATATACTAAGTAGCTAGCACTCGCATGTATGATCTCTAAAAAGCAGATGGAATTCAATATTGTGCATATGATGTCTAAACTAAGCAATGCAAGACACCATATGCATCATGTGAGAAATATAAACATTGCAACTTAGAGCATACACCTCATGTGGGATATAGGACTGATCATCTGTCTCTGAATCCTCCTCTGAGGAGCTCCCTATAACCATCGAGATATATGCTTCAACAGGTACCATTGCTTGCTCTGAAGACCTTGTTTTCTCTCCAGTTTTTTCCATAACCGGCTCAAATGGCTGATACACATGAAGAGTAGTTCAATATACACAGATTGTCGACAAATGGAATACATAATGAAAAAAAAGATGGCATGAGATAATTCACATATATGATGCCTGGCTCCATGGCGGTGCATAATTCACATATATGATAACTGGCTGAAAAACATGGCATTGCATAATTCACATATCTGATATAGAAAGCAAACAAGAGGCATTCACACAAAGCATGTCTAATCTAAGCATATGGCATGGCAATGCAAGACACCATATGCATGATATGAGCAATATAACCCATCCAAGTTAGAGCATGCACCTCGGGGGGGGGGATGCGACTGGTCATCTGTCTCTGAATCCTCCTCTGAGGAGCTATATGTAACCAACAAGAAATCTGCATCGACAGGTAGCACAGACTGCTCAGCAGACCTTGTTTTCACTCCAGATTTTCCCATGACCGACTCAAATGGCTGATGCACAGGAAGAGTAGATGAATGTATAAACATTGTTGACAAATGAAATACATTATGGAAAAAAATATGGCACGATACAATTCACATATACGATGACTGGCTAAACAGGATGGCATTGCATGATTCACGTATATGATGCCTGGCTAAAGAAGATGGCATTGCATAATTCCCATATACTCCCTCAGTTCCTAAATATTTGTCTTTTTAGAGATTTCAAATGGACTACCACATACGGATCTATATAGACATATTTTAGAGTGTAGATTCACTCATTTTGTTCCGTATGTAGTCACTTGTTGAAATCTCTAAAAAGACAAATATTTAGGAATGGTGGGAGTATGATATAGAAACCAAACAGGTGGCATTCACACAAAGCAAATCTAAACTAAGCTAATGACATATAAGATGTATAATGTAAGCAATGGAAGGCACCATATGCATGCTATGACTAACATCAGCATGCCAGGTTAGAGCAAACACCTCAGGTGGTAAACAGGCATGGTCAACTCCTTCTGAATCCCCATCTGAATAGTTATCTGCCTTTCGAATACAATCTGGAAATGCAGGAGGGGGGGGGGGGCACTTCGCCCACCATGGAGCGGCATCTGCATGACATTATATTCCCATGCAACGGTCTTCTCTTTTTCTCTACATGTTCAGTACGATTGTGTACAATATCTGACATGCATAATAATAAAAATAGTTAGATTTTGTAAGGCCTAAGGGGTGCATGCAAAAATCAAGACTGATGGTAGCAAACGAGTGGATGGGTCCAAAACTAATGATAGCAGGTAGATTATAGCTTCAGGTTAAAAAGATAGACAATGGATCATCTATTGTCCCAACATGAACCACATAGAAGACCCCAGATGAACCAGATAGTAGACATATACTATTCGTTGCTGGCTCGATATGAGACCCATGGGCATTTCAAAACTCAAGTTTGAACGATAAAGTAGCAGGTAATAATAACCGACGTATAACATAAGCAAACACGAAAGACTGCGACCTCTCTTCTAGAACTGTGTAGTCCTCAGGTTCATCTGGTCAGTCGATGATGGTAATGCAGTTGGCGTGGCTGCAAGCAACGGGGAAGATGATCTGAGGCGGCGAAAGAAAGTCTGCAGGGGGGATCTCTGCTGCAGTGAACGCTTCTGTCGATGGTGCACCTCAGGTGGGGTATATGACGGCACGGCAGGAGCAGGACATAACACACAGAGTTTTCTTTGACGCCTATCTGAAAATGAAGTAAATCTGTAAGGGCTCCTTAGAATTGGAGGATTCTATAAACGCAGGGACAGGAAAAATACATGAATAGGATAGGAATGCAAGTGCAAAATAGAGCATTTGGAAACATAGGATTTCAGTGAACTTGGGTGTTTGGTTCACATGAATTGGAAGAACACAGGAATGGAGAAACATGGTCAAATTAAAGTCAAACCACGTGAAAATGAAAAAAAAATAAGAATCTTATTATGCCAGTAATGCAATTAGTTCTTTTCTTCATGCATATTATTTGAAAAGGACGTCCAAGTGAATAAAATTCCTACGTTTTTTCTTTGAAAGAGACACCAAAGGAAGAAAAATCCTCCAGTTTTGCTTTGCTCCACTCCTTCTAATAGATTTGCACGAATAGTAGTTCCATAGTAAAGGATCCCTGAGGGATCGACATGAATGGTTCTAAGTCTGATAGTAGAATATGGGGTAGGTATTGAGAGGCACGAACCTAGCTATGGAGAAGTTGTGCACGCAAGTGTTTTACGAGTTCAGGCCCTTCTCGGAGGAAGTAACAACCCTACATCTCGGAGCCCGGAGGCGGTCGACTGGATTATGTGTGTGAGAGTTACAGGGGTGCGAACCCTTCTACCAGTGGAGGGGGGTGGCTTATATAGAGGACGCCAAGACCCCAGCCAGCCCACGTAGCAGAGGGTTAAAGTATATTAAGGTCCGGCGTTACTGGTAACGCCTTACATAAAGTGTCATCATGACCATTAAGACTACTTAATTACAGACCGTTTGGATACAGAGTAGATCTTGAACTCCTGGTGGTCGAATGAGTCTTCATGGTCGAGTGTCTTGAGGTTCGTCGAGTGTCTTCTAGTCCGTCGAGTGGAGTTCCTCTTGGTCGACTGGAAGACGGCTTCTTCTAAATGATGTCCTTGGGGAGGGTACCTGGGTCAGGTTCATGACCCTACCCTAGGTACGTGACTTCATCAGTAGCCCCCGAATGGATCAAGGTTTGAGTGAGGAAGGAGTTGGCAATCTTTCCGACCTGCTTTCTGGTGCTGTAAAGGTGTTTTGCTCTGGATCAATGACTTTCAAGTGAGGGTGTCAACTTTCGTTCAGTCGCCTTCATCCATTATTTATATCTGTCGAGTGAACTTTATGAACTTGGAGATTTCCGAGCGATGGATCGCAGGAGATCTTCCGTCTGACAAGTTGCCCTGTGGTTAGCGGATTTAGTGGGATCTGAATTTTGGGAAGCGCGCGAAGCGGAGAAGACCGCGGTACTCGGATGGGATAAGGCATGGACGCCTCGATTCCTGCGCCGCCTTTTTCGCCATGTATCGCCTGCGCGACTGTTTTTGGATTTGACAGGATCGCCTGGGCCTACCTGTCGGCCACTCGGAAGTGACCCCATATAAGGAAACTGACGGAGGTTTTTTGAACAGTGCCTCCTCATTTTCTCCTCCCTCGCCTCCAGATTCATCCGCTGCGCCCACCAACTTGCCCGACGCCGCTGCTCCATTCCAGCCTCGTCGGCGACAATGGTGAAAGAGAAGACGACGGCTTTGGAGCGGGCGAAGAAGGCGACGGCAACGGAGAAGGTGAAGGGGAGAGCGACCAGTCGAGGGGGATCCTCATCGCGGTCCCGCTTGCCGCAAGGTTGGATCCAGGGTGATTGGATCTCCTCGACCATCACCCGAAAGGATCTCGACGACCTGGCCGACGAAGGCCTGATTGCGCACGGGGCAGCGAGGCTCCCGGGGATGGAATGGCAGCCATAGCCTCAGGAGGGTGAGTGTGTCTTCTTGGCGACTCATGTAGATCGAGGGTTCTCTCTGCCCCCGCATCTTTTCTTTCGAGGGTTTCTGAATTTCTTTGGGGCTCAGCTGTCACACCCTAGCTAGTCATGCATTAGAGTGTTGCATCATGTTTACTCTTTCATCAGAAACTTGAAATGGGGATCTGTGAAACCCTCAGAATCATTTTGAAAATGATCCAAATAAAAATTTCTCCAAAAGGGTCCAAGAAAATGCTCATGTTGCTCTCTGAAAATATTGGACAGAGATAAAAATCAAACCAATATTTTTAGTGGCTCATGGACATTTATTTTGGGCATTTGGAATTAATGTATAAATATTTGCTTTGGAAATATATTAATTATATATATTAATATATGCCCAAATATTATGCCAATTATAAAAGAGCTCTGAAATAATATAAATAGCTCCTGCAAAAATTGGCATAAGTTAAATAAATGATTTAATATATTATTTAAATCAAAACAAATGTCAGAAATTAAAAAAAACAGAAAAATATATAACAGGAGGAGCTTACCTGGGCTCCTCCACTGTGCGGCCCAGCCAGCTGGCTGGCCCAGCCGGCAGCCGGCCCAGCCCACCTCCCTCCTCTGTCGTCTTCGTCCCGACAGAGGGAGGGGAGTGTGGCCGGCGCGCGCGCGCGCCACCGCGCCACGCCACCTGCTCGCCTGCTTGCCTGCCCTCCCCTCCTCGCTCGATGCCCTGGACGACGCCACGCCTCTCCCCCTGCTCTCTCTCACTCTCCCCCGGCTCTCCTCTCCTCTCCCTCGCTCTCTCTCTCACACGGCCGAACACCACACTCGCCGCCGTTCGCCATAGCAGCCATCTCCGGCCACCCCTCGCTCCCCCGACTAGCTCAGGAGCTCCGCCACGACCCCCTCTTCCTCCCGACCGCTCCACAGCTCCCCGGAAGCCCTGCATCGCCGCCACGTCGCCGTTCCCCTCTTCGGGCTCCGACCACCGTCGCCGTCGATTCGCCGTCTCCAGCGCGTCCCCGAGCCCACTTCGACGCCCACTGCAACCGCGGTGAGCTACGCCACCGTTTCCCCCTCTCCTCCCCCTCGTTTCCCCACCGTAGCCTCCTCCCCACCACGGCCGAACCTCCGCCGTCGCCGAGCTCGCCGTCGACGCAGCTCCGGTGACCATTTGGTCACCCCGGCGAGTCCAATGAGTTCGCAAGACCCCGTAGAGCATCCCTAGCACCTCGCTTCGCTCGACTTCGAGCTCCAACCCTGTTCCCGTGCACGACCGAACCCCGGCGGCCGTAGCCGAGCTCGCCGCCGTCGACTCCGGCCACCCCGACCCCAACGGACTCCGCCAAGAGCTGCGGGTTGTCCTCAGCTCCACTCCGGTGGTCTCCGCGGCCCCTCTGGTGGCCGAAATGGCCAAAACCACTCCCGCCGCCGCGTCGGGCTCGCCGGCGGCTAAACGCCGGCAGCCGACTTTGACTTTGACCACGGGTGGGCCCTGGTTGACTCCCCTGAGTCAATGACAGGTGGGGCCCAGCCCTGTTAATTAAACAGGATTAGTTTTAATTAAGTTTTAATTAAAATAATCACCCTGACATGCGGGACCCACTGTCAGGTTTGACCTGGACCAGTTCCGTTGACCTGCTGACGTCACACTGACGTCAGGCTGACGCAGTAATTGATTTTCTGGATTTAATTTAAATCAGGAAATTCCAGAATATTAATTAAACTTCAAAAATTCATAACTTTTATTCTGTAACTCCAAATTGGACAAATTATATATGAAAAATGATCAGAAAAATCCAATCTATCCATCTGTACTATTTTCATGCATGATCAAACAAGTTAAGTTGATGTTTCAAGCAGAACAAGGAAAAGCACTTTAAAAGGCCATAATTGAATTTGAAATTTGAATCCTTGATTCAAATTTGTTCAAACCCTTCTGGTTTTAGTTGCATTAGCCCAATACACTCATTTTGCCATGTCTCATGCATGCATCATATTGTTGCATACTGTTTGGTAATGTTGTGTATCGGTGCTCTCTGCGGCAGGTTCTGTCTCCGAGGAGTACCGTGATTACCCTAACGAAGAACCGTATCAGTGCATCGAACCATCAGGCAAGCAACCAACCATTTGATCATATCGATACAATCCCATGTTCTCGCTCCTGCTCTCTTTTACTGCATTAAGACAACGCGATTCAAACTGTTGTGTGCTACGGTAGTTGAACCTATTTCCTCTGCATGACCTGTCATTGCCACAGTAACTAGATGAAACTCACTAGCATGTGTAGGAGTTGATTGAGCCATATGTATGTGTTGTTCCTACCTTGCTATGCCTGCTATGCTTAGAGTCGTGTCAGGTCTGGTTCATCTGGGTGATGGGCTGGAGTGAAATGATCATGTCGGTAATGAGAGTGGTGTGGTGAACACGATTTGGTAAAGGTATCGATGAGAGGCCATGTAGGAGTACATGGTGGGTTGTTTCATTGAAGCCGACCTTAAGCACTAAGATCTGTATGCGTGATTTGAGATACAGCTACTACCATGCATTGGGCCCTGAAATATGACCCCGCTCGACTTCTTATTCACCCTAGCTCTCTGTCCAGGAGTTGCAAGTAGTTTCTGGTGTTTGTAGCCTACTGGAGGCCGTGGACAGCGCTGACCGTAGGGGTGGGCTGTGATGCGGTAGGTACGTGGCCGGGTGTACCGAATACCCGTTAGGTATCTCGGGAACCCTGTTCACATCGTTCGGGGCCGTATGGGAAACCTCGGCCGGACTCCCTGCGGATGGAACCTGAATAGGCGATAAACCTGGACTAGAGGCTTAAGTGTTTAGGTAGGTCGTGGTCTACACCCACGTCGGCTTTCGCTTGAAGTCTGCCGAGCACATGTCGTGTGCAGACGCTAAGTGGTGGAAACATGTATGAAGAAGTACACCCCTGCAGGGTTAACATGATCTATTCGAATAGCCACGTCCGCGGTAAAGGACTACTTGGTTGCCTATACAGTTCATAGACAAGTAAATGGAAACTACTAAAAGCCTCAAGATAAGTGTGAGTGCCGAGGATGGCTCTTCCGTAGGAAGACGGAGGTGGATCCTCGGTAGTGTATTGAAGTGGTGAGTAGTGGACTCGTGTGCGCAAAACTATTTCAAGTTGGAGTATCGTAGGATAGTCTAGCCAAGAGTCAAAGCTGGCTTGCTGCAATAACTCCACCAACCCTTCTTGATACTGTGCATGTATGTAGGATCTGATGTAAGTCTTGCTGAGTACCTTTGTACTCATGTTGCTATATTCTACATTTTACAGAAGACGCTGCAACCCCTTCTGATGGGTTTTATGTAGACGTGGACATCAACGAGTAGGCTAAAAGACCCAGGTGGTGACCCTGAGCTTGTGAAGGACCACATAGTATAGCCAGGCTTTCCAAGCCTCTTTTATTTTACTAGTTGTCTGTACTCAGACAAGTTACTTCCGCTGTTGGCTTGTATGATTGTATGACTTGTATGTTGGGTCGTGAGACCCGTACCTTTGTGTGTATGTTATATATGGCTCACTGAGCCTTAAATAAAGTACTTGTGTCGTAGAGTCATGTTGTGATGCTTCATTGTATTTGCACATATCGAGCATATTGTGTGTATGATTGAAATGCTTGGTATGTGTGGGATCTGACTATCTAGTTGTTTATCTTTAGTAGCCTCTCTTACCGGGAAATGTCTCCTAGTGTTACCGCTGAGCCATGGTAGCTTGCTACTGCTCTGGAACACTTAGGCTGGCCGGCATGTGTCCTTCTTCGTTCCTGTGTCTGTCCCTTCGGGGAAATGTCACGCTTTGAGTACCGGAGTCCTGCTAGCCCAGTGCTACAGCCCGGACCCACTTGCTGATGACCGACACGTTCGAAGCTGGGTCATGGATGCCTGTCCCTGTAAGTCTGTGCCACTTTGGGTTTACGACTAGTCATGTCAGCCCGGGCTCTTTATCATATGGATGCTAGCGACACTATCATATACGTGAGCCAAAAGGCGCAAACGGTCCCGGGAAAAGGTAAGACGACACCCGTGGGGATACCGTGCGTGAGGCCGCAAAGTGATATGAGGTGTTACCAGCTAGATCGATGTGACATCGAGTCGGGGTCCTGACAGCGTTGGTATCAGAGCCGGACTGCCTGTAGGTTTTCCAAGCCAAACTGGTCGATGTTGAGTCTAGAAATTCTTTAGT
The DNA here is from genome assembly GCF_018294505.1 of Triticum aestivum. Lineage (NCBI taxonomy): Eukaryota > Viridiplantae > Streptophyta > Magnoliopsida > Poales > Poaceae > Triticum > Triticum aestivum. The sequence continues at coordinate 685,830,246 of NC_057801.1, read as the reverse complement.
TATATGTAGGGGAATTGTTTGTGGGATGGAACGTAAGGCTCTTTTTACTCCTTTATCTTATGACATTCTGATCTGAGTCAGTCCATTCTTCTATCGGGGGTTAAGGAATTAGGATCTGTTCTCTCTATCAGGATCACGAGTTACTAATCAGTAGTACCTTATAAGTTTGATGGTTACTAGCCTAGTTCAGTTCTACTACCACATTATGTTGCCAGAATGGTTTCAGAACTTTGATATGATGATGATGAGTGTGTACGAAATCCTTTGTCAAATGTCTCAAAACCTTTTTGAGCATTTACAGCTGTTATGCTGCCGAAATTTTACTAGAAATTCTAATGCCTTTGCATTATGATTGTGCTTTCAGATGGCCACTCGCGACCTCAATCAAGTGGTTCGCCTGACTCGATGCCTAGATGTACCCGGCCATACTGCTAAGTTGGTCAGGGTAATGACTGAGGCTGGATACCGCTGGTATCCCGAGTACACGGTCGAAGAGCAATTCCGAGATTTTAATCAAAGCCAGTATCTCTGCACTGTCAGGATATTTCCATCTTATCCTGGATCCACCGAGCCTCTTCACTGCTCCTATGGACTCGGGGTTACTATCGAGATGGCTGTGCAGGACGCCGCCTACTCTATGATGACCATTATGCGGGTCAGATCTGGTTTATTTCGGGACTCTGATTTCCGGTATATGCCAGGATCACTTCCAGGAGCACAAGGGTATCTCCAGGCTATCTATGCTGACCCCACTCAGGAGGATTCACGGACTCGCACCACTGCTGAGATGCTCGAGGATAAGGACCGTGAAAATCGGGCCTTAAGGCTAGAGCTCTTCAACACCCGTGCTGACCACTGGGCCACTTTGACTCGGTTCGCACCGGCGGTGCAAGCTGGATATTCAGATATGCGCGATCTCTATCCTGTGAGATCTGCTCTGCCAGACGTGATGGTTTGGCGTGATGTAGGAGGCATCACCCCACCTCGCGGTCCCCGCAGGCCACCGTTTGTTGGTCCAAGGCCTCATCCTAGCCCCTATGGTCCACAAGCTCCGCGAGACCGTCTGTTTCCAGATGATCATGTTGAGCTTCCAGGCTATGGAGGTGACTTCTACGAGGACTACTACGGATCGGTCTGAGTTAGTGGTAGTATCACTAGTTCGCACTAGCTGTGTCGTCTATCGTCCCGCGTGACTCGTGGGATATGACCTAGTTTGTACTCCTTCCGGAGGTGTAGAAAAATAATGTATAGGAGCTTGGAATGCCTCCGATGAGATGTAATCCTCTTTTCACCGTAATAGTACTTTGTTTGGTCTTGTACTAAACCCTGTATGGTGTGTATGACGATGGAATAAAAGAAGCAGTTTCTGTATCTACCATGTCATACGGATGATCATCTTGCATTCCGAGTTATTTCTTACATTATGAATCCTATGTCGGAATTTTACCATCCTGACTAAATCATTGTCTTGTTTACCTAGGATGGTCAACACGCGCGCTAACCCTGCTTCTCAAGAGCAGGCCGAAGGCAGTGAAGCCAGGGATGCAAATCTGCCTCATCCTCCTTCACTAGCCGAGGTGATGATGGAAGCTGAGAGAAACAAGCGGGAGACAAACCGTTTGTTGGAGCGTATTGAACAGAATACAGCACACCATCAGAGGGCTAACGTGGTGTCACTCAGTGATTTTATCAAATTGCATCCACCCACGTTCCACCACTCCGTCGAGCCTCTCGACGCTGATGACTGGCTTCGCAGTATTTCTCACAAACTGCGTTCCGCACTGGTAGCGGAGGCTGACAAGGTCACCTTTGCTGCATATCATCTTGAAGGCCCCGCCAGTCTATGGTGGGAGAATTATGGAGCTATGCGCCCAGCGGGCCATGTCACAACTTGGGCTGAGTTCAGCGAGGCTTTCCGTGAACATCACATTCCGGAGGGTCTCATGGACCGTAAACGTGAAGAATTTTGCAGTTTCACCCAAGGCCGACTTTCTGTGGATGCCTATAGCAGGGAGTTTGGTAATCTCGCCCGATATGCAACTGAGGAAGTGTCTACTGACGCCAAGAAGCAAGCAAGGTTCCGTAAGGGCCTTAGTCCTGAGCTTCGCCGTGACCTCCGTCTGCATGAGTGCACATCTTTTTCGAAACTTGTCAACAAAGCCATCAGTGCCGAAACTGGTCAGACTGACTATGACGCAACACGCAAGCATGGCCGTGACATGGGTTCCTCATCCGGTGCTGGTCCTCAGAAGCGCCGCGTGTGGGTACCCAACACCGCCCTGCCACCCAGGTTCACACCGAGGCCATCCTTCCAGGCGCCTCGCCCCGTTCAACAGTCTGCACCGGCCAAGCCCTATGGAGGTCCAACTAACAATGCTCCTCCACGTACCAGTTCCGTGACTTGTTTCAAGTGTGGGGAATCTGGTCACTATATGCGTGAATGCCCCCAGACCAACCCCAATCAATCTGCTAAAGCCGTTGGCCGTGGCAAGCCGACAGGAAAAGTATTCCACGCCAAGCCGGTCACCGCTTCACGTGGCCATGTCAACTGTGTCTCTGCCGAAGAAGCTCAAGAGGATCCCAACGTCGTTCTCGGTACGCTTCTTGTTAACTGCCACCCGGCATCTGTTCTTTTCGATACAGGAGCCTCTCATTCTTTTATATCCGAAAGTTATGCTCGATTGCATAACGTTGCATTTTGTGACATGCCATCCACTATGGAAATCTCTACCCCTGGTTCTAGATGGCAGACCTCTAGGGTAAGTTATGGAAATGAAATCCAAGTCGACAGACTTGTTTTCCTTGCGTCTTTGATAGCCCTTAAATCTTCAGATATTAATATCATTCTGGGTATGGACTGGATGTCGGCTCATCATGCCCAAATCGATTGCTTCTCTAGGACTGTTCAACTCACCCATCCTTCGGGGAAGATAGTCAATGTCTTGACTCGAATAGCCAAGCGACAATTATATTCTCTTAACGCCAGCCCTTTGCCAGACCTTGAGGACGTTCCGGTAGTCCGTGACTTCCCGGATGTCTTTCCAGAGGAATTGCCAGGTGTTCCACCTGACAGAGATGTTGAGTTCGTAATAGACCTCATTCCAGGAACCGTTCCGATTGCTAGAAGACCTTATAAGATGGCACCCCTAGAACTAGCCGAGCTTAAGAAACAACTCGATGAGTCCTTGAAAAAGGGTTTCATCCGCCCTAGTTCATCTCCGTGGGCTTGCCCCGTCCTATTCGTCAAGAAGAAGGATGGTACGGACCGGATGGTTGTAGATTACCGACCTGTCAATTTGGTCACAATCAAGAACAAATACCCGCTTCCCAGGATCAACGACCTGTATGATCAGCTCGCTGGATCCTCAGTCTTCTCCAAGATGGATTTGAGGTTGGGCTACCATCAAATCAAAATCAGAAACGGGGACATTCCTAAAACGCCCTTTGTCACTCGTTATGGCCAATACGAGTACACCGTCATGTCCTTCGGATTAACCAACGCTCCAGCCACCTTTTCTCGGTTAATGAATTCAATCTTCATGGAGTATTTGGATAAATTCGTCGTGGTTTACCTTGATGATATACTCATCTACTCCAAGAACGAGGAAGAACATGCCGAACATCTAAGGCTAGTGTTGCAGAAACTTCGAGAGCATCGCCTTTATGCCAAATTTTCTAAATGTGAATTCTGGTTGTCAGAAGTGACCTATCTGGGTCATGTAATATCTGGTAAAGGTATTGCTGTTAACCCCGAGCGAGTTCAAGCCGTCCTTAACTGGACTCCACCCGAATCGGTCAAGCAAGTTCGGAGTTTTCTAGGCTTAGCGAGCTATTGTCGTCGCTTTGTCGAGAACTTCTCCAAGGTTGCTAAACCTCTAACCGAACTCCTCAAGAAAGATAAGAAGTTCAAATGGACTCCACAATGTGAGCACAGCTTTCAGGAACTGAAAAGACGCCTGACTTCTGCTCCCGTACTGGTACCGCCAGACTTCTCTAAGGACTTTGTTATCTACTGCGACGCCTCGCGACAAGGACTAGGTTGCATTCTCATGCAAGATCGACACGTAATTGCCTACGCTTCACGGCAATTGCACCCACATGAGGAGAATTATCCCACTCATGATCTAGAGCTTGCAGCCGTAGTCTATGCACTTAAGACCTGGCGACATTACCTCCTCGGTAATCGTTGCGAAATATTCACTGATCACCAAAGTCTGAAGTACATCTTCACCCAACCGGATCTGAACCTCAGGCAAAGACGTTGGGTTGAATTGATCACAGACTTCGACTTAGGAATAACCTACACCCCAGGGAAAGCCAACGTCATGGCTGATGCGCTAAGTCGTAAATCCTATTGTAACAATCTGATGTTACAACAAAGTCAACCGCTTCTCCATGAGGAATTTCGGAAGCTTAACCTTCACATTGTTCCTCAAGGATTTCTCTCCACCTTGGTGGCGAAACCTACTCTTACGGATCAAATCATTGCTGCCCAGAAGCGAGATAAGGGAATAGCTAAGATCAAGGAGAACATTGCTAGCGGAGGTGCTAGTTGTTTCTCCACAAATGATCATGGTGTTGTGTACTTTGAGAACCGTCTAGTGGTTCCCAAGAACCAGCATCTACGGCAGTTGATCCTTAAGGAGGCTCATGAATCTCCTCTCACTATTCATCCCGGTAGTACTAAGATGTATCAGGACCTACGCCAGAGGTTCTGGTGGACTAGGATGAAGAGAGAAATTGCTCAGTATATTGCTAACTGCGACGTCTGTCGTCGTGTAAAAGCAGAGCACCAACGGCCTGCTGGCACCCTTCAACCCTTAGCTATTCCTGAATGGAAATGGGATAAAATTGGTATGGATTTCATTACCAGTTTTCCCAGGACCAAGAGAGGGAATAATGCTATTTTCGTCGTGGTCGATCGTCTTTCCAAAGTAGCTCATTTCTTACCTGTTCGTGAGAGTATAACCGCTAGTCAGCTGGCAGACTTATACATCTCCCGAATAGTGTCCCTTCATGGTGTCCCTTTGGAAATTAACTCGGATCGAGGAAGTCTTTTCACCTCTCGATTTTGGGAAAGTTTCCAAAATGCTATGGGAACCCGTCTCTCCTTTAGCACCGCTTTCCACCCTCAGTCGAGTGGTCAAGTGGAACGCGTCAACCAAATTCTAGAAGACATGCTTCGAGCCTCTGTTATCTCATTCGGAATGGACTGGGAGAAGTGCCTTCCATTTGCCGAATTCGCTTACAACAACAGCTATCAATCTAGCTTGGGTAAAGCCCCTTTTGAAGTTCTCTATGGACGACGATGTCGAACACCCCTTAACTGGTCAGAAACCGGGGAAAGAAAATTCTTTGGCCCGGACATGATTCAGGAAGCAGAAGAACAAGTTCGTATCGTTCGTGAAAAGTTGAAAACAGCCCAATCCCGTCAAAAGAGTCATTATGACCGAAAACATAAGGCTGTGACTTTCGAGGTTGACGAGAAGGCTTATCTTCGGGTCACCCCTCTGAAGGGAACCCATCGCTTCGGTATCAAAGGCAAATTGGCTCCTCGTTACATTGGACCTTTTCGCATTCTTGCCAAACGAGGAGAAGTTGCCTACCAGTTGGAACTACCGCCGCACCTCTCCAGAGTCCACGATGTCTTCCACGTTTCTCAACTCAGGCGTTGCTTCTCGGATCCTATCCGTGGAGTGGACCACGAAACGCTTGATCTCCAAGATAATCTTACATATCGAGAGTACCCCGTTCGTATCCTCGATCAGGCCGAGCGTACCACTCGACGTCATAATATCAAGTTTCTCAAGGTTCAATGGTCGCACCATTCTGAGGATGAAGCAACTTGGGAAAGGGAGGATCGTCTTCGACTCGAGTACCCCGCCTTCTTCTCGGAGGAACCCAAATCTCGGGACGAGATTCTTTTGAGTGGGGGTGAGTTGTCACACCCTAGCTAGTCATGCATTAGAGTGTTGCATCATGTTTACTCTTTCATCAGAAACTTGAAATGGGGATCTGTGAAACCCTCAGAATCATTTTGAAAATGATCCAAATAAAAATTTCTCCAAAAGGGTCCAAGAAAATGCTCATGTTGCTCTCTGAAAATATTGGACAGAGATAAAAATCAAACCAATATTTTTAGTGGCTCATGGACATTTATTTTGGGCATTTGGAATTAATGTATAAATATTTGCTTTGGAAATATATTAATTATATATATTAATATATGCCCAAATATTATGCCAATTATAAAAGAGCTCTGAAATAATATAAATAGCTCCTGCAAAAATTGGCATAAGTTAAATAAATGATTTAATATATTATTTAAATCAAAACAAATGTCAGAAATTAAAAAAAA
>NC_057801.1:685758186-685821449 GCF_018294505.1 Triticum aestivum | reverse complement strand
TGTCTCCTAGTGTTACCGCTGAGCCATGGTAGCTTGCTACTGCTCTGGAACACTTAGGCTGGCCGGCATGTGTCCTTCTTCGTTCCTGTGTCTGTCCCTTCGGGGAAATGTCACGCTTTGAGTACCGGAGTCCTGCTAGCCCAGTGCTACAGCCCGGACCCACTTGCTGATGACCGACACGTTCGAAGCTGGGTCATGGATGCCTGTCCCTGTAAGTCTGTGCCACTTTGGGTTTACGACTAGTCATGTCAGCCCGGGCTCTTTATCATATGGATGCTAGCGACACTATCATATACGTGAGCCAAAAGGCGCAAACGGTCCCGGGAAAAGGTAAGACGACACCCGTGGGGATACCGTGCGTGAGGCCGCAAAGTGATATGAGGTGTTACCAGCTAGATCGATGTGACATCGAGTCGGGGTCCTGACAGCGTTGGTATCAGAGCCGGACTGCCTGTAGGTTTTTCATTCTTGGTCGACTCAATCGCTGACCGACTGATATTTTGAAAATCGCAGTGCTGCTACTTCTGAGACTTCAGCCAGGCATGAGGATCAAAAAATGGAAGATGCTGCTACTTCTCATCCTGGTATGATCTGCGCGGCTTCGCTTTCGGTCGATTGAATCTTTATTTTTGACTTTGAACTTCTTCTGCAGCTCCACCTAGCATTGTCATCAATCTTCCTGACGATGACGATGAAGCGCCACTGAGGCAGAGGAGGAGCAGGAAGGCGACTGTTGGCAAGGCTGCTCAGGTTGTGTCAGCACCTGGACCACTGATTCCAAAGGGGAGCAACATTGCTCGGGCTACCGTGTCCTTTGCAGAGCCGTTGACGGTTGCCCACCCTTCGTCGTCGAGTGCTGACCCGCCTTCTCTCTTCTCCACCTACCATGTCTCGGAGGACCAAGCAAGCGCTGCCAAGGAAGCCATACGCCAGGCCGGGATTATGATGGAGCAGGTGAAGGCGATCCGAACCGCCAGCCAAGCAGCTTATGACGCGAGTTCAACTCTCCAGAGTAATGTCTAGGTTAGTTAAACATCGACTGGAAATCTTGAAATTTGTCATGCACTCACTGGGTGTGTCAATTCTACGATGGACTGCTGGCCGTCGACTGTAGTCCTTGTGTCTTGAGGTTTCTCACTTTACTTGTTTCGCTCGAGCTTTGTCGAGTGGAACAATAAAACTGCTGGGGGCACGCTGAGTGCACCCACTGGGTGTAGTCCCCGAGACCGTGGTCGATTGCTGGCAGTCGGCTATGGTCTGATGATTTTTTTTACTGCTGACAGTTAACTGCTTCCGGTCGACTGATCGACTCTGAGTCTAGCTGATAGAACTAGTGGGGGCACGCTGAGTGCACCCACTGGGTGTAGTCCCCGAGACTACAGTTGAATGTTTAGATTCAGCTGTAGTCTTAGAAATACTATGATTTTTCTTTTAGTCACTCGGAAGTGATCTTTCGTTGATGTCTGTTGACTAATCTTTCGCAGAAATCTTGTGACCTTGTTTCTCGTTATACCGAATTGGAGAACAAGCATATCCAGCTTGAACTTGACCAGAAGCTTGTCCAAGAGAACTTTACGAAGTCGAAGGAGGAGGCAAAAGGTATGTTTGGTGAGAATCTTGACGACTGTCCTTGCTTCTTGCCTGTCTCCGAGTCTGATCTTATTGTGATTTTTGCAGAAAAACTGAGGGATGCTTTGAAGAAGAAGGACCTTGACCTCGCCGAGGCGCAGAAAGCGGCTTCGGACAAGACAAAACTTGCAGAAGACAAGTTGGCTTTTGTTAACAAACTTGAAGAGGAAAACACTAATCTGAAAGCTGCTCTCGACGTGGCCAACCAAGAAGTCACTCGACTGAAGAACGCCAATATGGTCCTGAGCGACAAAGCTGGCGAACTGGCGGGAAAGAAGAATGACTTGGAGGTTTATCTGGGAGGACTCGCCAAGAAGCTATTCCTCATGCTCGAAGGTAACCCCTTATCTTCGATTGGTAATTACTGACTTGCTGTAAGGGCATTAGCTTATCCTTGAATCGTGTCCATAGAATTCTGCCAAAACTTTGAAGAGGAGACTAGTCGAGTGGAGACTGGCTTGGATCCCATCAATTCTCCGGTGAAGGATGAAACCGCTATGAACGTGCTTCGCCTCGAGTCTCGCGTTGCTGCAATGATTGATTACCTTGCAAGACTGAAGGCCGCAACGTCGCGCATCGACACATCGCTCTGACCAGAAGAAACGCTTCAGAACGACCTTGAGTCGCTGATGACTCGACTGAACGAAGTTCCGAGTCGAGTGCAAGAATGGAAGAAGTCTTCTGCCAGGTGCGGTGCTGACGTTGCTCTGTCCTTGGTCCGTGTCCACTGCAAGGAAGCCAGAGAAGACAAGCTGGTGTCTCTCAAGGTGGCTAACACTAGGAAGCATGACTTCCGTTCTTTCATGGAGACCTTCATCGCGGCTGCCACTCGGATCGCAGATGGGATCAACCTAGACGAGTTTGTTGCGCCTTCCAGCCCTCCACAGGAGGGGTAAAAAACTTCTATGCTTGATGATTTGAATTTGCCTCGGAATGTCGAGTGATTTTTGTAACCGACAAACTTTAACAGGCTTGATGTCTGAGTACTTCTGGGTCCGTAGGACGTTATCCGAACTTGATTTGCCGTCGAAATATGTTTGCTTCTTTCGGACAACCATCTTCTTTGGATTGGAGTATATACTAGCATCTGTAATGCTCTTTTGCAGGTAGGAGCGAAGCACAAATTGCAGTCAACTTGTGCTCGTCATGTTTGGGCGAGTGCTGGGTTGCAGCTAAGCCCCCGAGTGGGAGGTTTGCTCTCCACTCGGTAGGATTTTAGAAACTTAGGCGAGCACTGGGCTGCAGCTAAGCCCCCGAGTGGGAGGTTTGCTCTCCACTCGGTAGGTTTTTGAGAAACTTAGGCGAGCACTTGGGCTGCAGGTAAGCCCCCGAGTGGGAGGTTTTTTCTCCACTCGGTAGGTTTTTTAGAAACTTAGGCGAGCACTGGGCTGCAGCTAAGCCCCCGAGTGGGAGGTTTGCTCTCCACTCGGTAGGTTTTTTAGAAACTTAGGCGAGCACTGGGCTGCAGCTAAGCCCCCGAGTGGGAGGTTTGCTCTCCACTCGGTAGGTTTTTTGGAAGCTTAGGCGAGCACTGGGCTGCAGCTAAGCCCCCAAGTGGGAGGTTTGCTCTCCACTCGGTAGGTTTTTCATGGCACGGCTTTGGAGGAGAAGGTAGTAGTCGACCCGCGCTTCGTCCTCCTCGCGGAACGCACGTTGTGTTTGTGACGTAGCTCGGAAGGAGGAAGCAGGTGTCGACCTGCGCCTCGTCCTCCTTGCGAAGCGTACGATGTCTTTTATTCTTAGGCAAACACTAGGTTGCAGCTAAGCCTCTGAGTGGAAGGCTGGCTTACCACTCGGTAGGATTTTCAAAAACTTAGGCGAGCACTGGGCTGCAGCTAAGCCTCCGAGTGGAAGGCTGGCTTACCACTCGGTAGGATTTTCAAAAACTTAGGCGAGCACTGGGCCGCAGCTAAGCCCCCGAGTGGAAGGCTGGCTTACCACTCGGTAGGATTTTGTTTACTTAGGCGAGTACTTGGACTGCAGCTAAGCCTCCGAGTGGAAGGCTGGCTTACCACTCGGTAGGATTTTGTTTAACTTAGGCGAAACAGATTCGCAGCTAAGCCTCCGAGTGGAAGGCTGGCTTACCACTCGGTAGGATTTTGTTTAACTTAGGCGAAACGGATTCGTAGCTAAGCCTCCGAGTGGAAGGCTAGCTTACCACTCGGTAGGATTTTTTACAAGCTTAGGCGAAACGGCTTCGCAGCTAAGCCACCCACTGGGGGACAGATTTATGAGAACAAAAGCAATAACAATTACTGAGAAAATTATGAAAATCTTGTCTTTGATGAATACACTACAGGAGTACTTTTATTACAACTCATCCGAGTGAAAAACTTAAGTATAAAAAGGGCGGAGCAGGTCCGCGTTCCATGCTCTGGGCTCGTCAATCTGGTGCTCGACATTGTAAAGGCGGTATGCCCCATTATGGAGAACCTTGGTAACGATGAAGGGACCTTCCCAAGTAGGAGCAAGCTTGTGTGGTTTCTGCTGATCCACTCGGAGAACTAAATCTCCCTCCTGGAAAGCTCGACTCTTCACATTTCTGGCATGGAAGCGACGCAAGTCCTGCTGGTAAATGGTCGATCGGATCAGGGCCATCTCTCTTTCTTCTTCTAGAAGGTCGACCGCGTCCTGTCGGGCCTTCTCTGCTTCAGCTTCGGTGTAGAGTTCGACTCGGGGTGCGTTGTGAAGCATGTCACTCGGCAAGACTGCTTCAGCTTCGTAGACCAAGAAGAACGGAGTCCTCCCAGTCGACCGGTTTGGCATGGTCCTTAATCCCCAAAGCACCGACGGAAGTTCGTCGACCCATGCGCCAGCTGCGTGCTTGAGGTCGCGCATCAGTCGGGGTTTCAACCCTTTGAGAATTAAGCCATTTGCTCGTTCTGCTTGTCCATTCGACTGAGGGTGGGCGACTGAAGCATAGTCGACTCGTGTACCCTGAGATGCGCAGAAGGTTCTGAATTCTTCGGAGTCGAAGTTTGACCCATTGTCTGTGATGATACTGTGGGGAACTCCATATCTGAATACCAACTCCCTGATGAAGCTGACGGCGGTGCCGGCATCCAGATTCTTGATGGGTTTAGCCTCAATCCACTTAGTGAACTTGTCTACTGCTACCAATACATGGGTGTAGCCGTTTCTGCATGTTCTTAGTGGTCCAACCATATCCAACCCCCATACAGAGAAAGGCCAGGCGAGTGGAATGGTCTTCAAGGCTGAGGCGGGTTTGTGCGACATATTGGAGTAGAATTGACATCCTTCACACTTGTCGGCTATCTCTTTCGCCATCTCATTTGCTCTGGGCCAGTAAAAACCCGCTTAGTATGCTTTAGCCACGATGGTCCGAGAGGACGCATGATGGCCACAGGTCCCCGAGTGGATGTCATTGAGAATCATTCGACCTTCTTCCGATGTTATGCATTTCTGGCTGACTCCAGTCGCACTTTCTCTGTACAACTGTCCCCTCATGACGGTGAAGGCTTTGGATCGGCGGATGATCTCTCGAGCCTCTTCTTCATTCTAGGGGAGATCTTTTCTCAGAATATAGGCGATATAGGGCACTGTCCAGTCGGGAGTGATGACCAGAACTTCCATGATTAAGTCGACCACAGCTGGGACCTCGACTTCAGTCGGATCTGTGGCGCTTTTTGGCTGCGGGGCTTCCTCAGTGAAAGGATCTTCTTGAACCGACGGCGTGTGAACATGCTCCAAAAACACGCCACTCGGAATGGCTTCCCTTTTGGAACCTATCTTGGCCAAGTCATCGGCTGCTTGATTTTTCAGTCGGGGAACGTGATGGAGCTCTAATCCCTCAAATTTCTTCTCCAGCTTTCTGACTGCATTGCAGTAACCAGTCATGGCTGGGCTTCTGACGTCCCACGCCTTCATCACTTGGTTGACCACTAAGTCCGAGTCATCGTAGACCATGAGGCGACGAACGCCGAGTGAAATGGCCATACGCAATCCGTACAAGAGTGCTTCGTATTCTGCTTCATTTTTGGAGGAATCAAAGTGAATCTGGAGGACATATCTGAGCTTATCTCCTCGAGGGGAAACCAAGACCACTCCGGCACCGGAACCATTCAGCATTTTGGAGCCATCGAAGAACATAGTCCAGTGCTCTGAATGAACTTGGGTCGGTAACTGCTGTTCAGTCCACTCGGCGAGGAAATCTGCTATTGCTTGGGACTTGATAGCTTTCTTTGCCTCAAATCTGATATCCAGGGGAAGAAGTTCAATCGCCCATTTTGCCACTCGACCGGTTGCGTCTCTGTTGTGCAGAATCTCTGATAAGGGGGCGTCGGTGACGACTGTGATGATATGGTCAGAGAAGTAGTGAGCAACTTTCTTCATGGTCATATAAATCCCATATACAAGCTTCTGATAGTGAGGGTATCGTTTCTTGGATGGGGTCAGGACTTCGGAAATGTAATATACTGGGCGCTGAACTTTGAAGGCTTTCCCTTCTTCTTCCCGCTCGACAGTAAGTACAGTACTGGCGACTTGTCCTGTGGCTGCAATGTAAAGCAGCAAAGGCTCTTTGCTGATTGGAGCAGCAAGCACCGGCTGGGTGGAAAGCAGGGTTTTTAACTCTGCAAATGATGCGTCAGCTTCAGGAGTCCACTCGAACTTGTCTGACTTCTTCATCAGTCGGTAAAGAGGCAATGCCTTCTCACCGAGACGAGAGATGAATCGACTTAAAGCGGCCAAGCAAACAGTAAGCTTCTGAACATCGTGCACACGCACATGTCGTTTCATTCGGAGTATTGTGCCTACTTTCTCTGGGTTTGCATCGATTCCCCATTCGGAAACGAGAAAACCGAGTAATTTTCCACCAGGAACTCCGAATGTGCACTTGGATGGGTTAAGCTTGATATCGTACCTCCTGAGGTTGGCAAATGTTTCACCGAGGTCAGTCAGCAGGTCGGAACCTTTCCGTGACTTGACCACAATGTCATCCATGTACGCTTCCACATTCCGACTGATTTGAGTGAGAAAACACTTCTGAATCATCCTCATGAACGTGGCTCCGGCATTCTTGAGGCCGAATGGCATGGTGACATAACAGAAGCACCCGAATGGGGTGATGAAAGCCGTTTTGATCTCATCGGGCCCAAACAGATGGATCTGATGGTACCCGAAATAAGCGTCCAAGAAATACAGTCGCTCACATCTCGCAGTCGAGTCGACTATTTGGTCGATGCGGGGAAGAGGAAAATGATCTTTCGAGCAGGCCCGATTGATATGCTTAAAATCGATGCACATGCGAAGCGAATTGTCCCTTTTGGGGACCATGACGACATTGGCGAGCCACTCGGAGTGGTAAATCTCTCGGATAAACTCTGCTGCTAGGAGACGAGCCACTTCATCGCCAATGGCCTTTCTTTTCTAGACGGCGGACCGTCGCAGATGTTCCTTCACAGGTTTTGCTTTTGAATCGACTCGTAGACGATGCTCAGCCAGTCCCCTGGCTACACCCGGCATGTCATAAGGTTTCCATGCAAAGATGTCCCAGTTCTCACGGAGTAACTGGATGAGCGCTTCTTCCTATTTGGGGTCGAGTGTTGTGGAGATATGAGTCGAGGCAGCGTTAGGGTTGGTCGGGTGGATGTGAACAGGTTTTGTCTCACCGGACGACTGGAACGCTGATTCCGTAGCAGGCTTTTTGGCTTGCAACAAATCACTCGGGTCTGCATTCCTTTGGTGTTCCTGCCACTCTTCTGCCACCATCTGAGCATCGGCGATATTTGAGCCTTTCTGGAAGCACTCTTCTGCCTTCTTGCGATTACCAGTGACAGTAATCACGCCTTTAGAGCCTGGCATCTTTAGTTTGAGGTACACATAACATGGTCGAGCCATAAAACGCGCATAAGCTGGCCTACCCAAAATTGCATGATAGGCACTCTGGAAATCCACAACCTCAAATGTCAGCTTCTCCTTGCGGAAATTCTTTGAATCACCAAAAACTACATCAAGGGCGATCTGGCCGAGTGATGCAGCCTTCTTGCCAGGGATGACTCCATAAAAACTCATGTTGCTTGTGCTCAGTCTGGACATCGGAATGCCCATCCCTTTCAGCGTCTCAACATACAGTATATTCAAACTGCTGCCGCCATCCATCAACACTTTGGTCAGTCGAGTGCCCTCCACGACTGGGTCGACCACCAACGCTTGCCTCCCAGGGGTGACTATGTGCGTGGGATGATCAAATTGGTCGAACGTAATGGCAGTCTGAGACCACTTTAGGTAATTCGGTGTTGTCGGAGCAGCCATATTCACCTCCCGGTTTATAACTTTCAGTCAGTTTTTGCTCTCAACATCGGCAAAAATCATCAAGGTGGAATTGACCCGCGGATATTCCTCGTCACTATCCTCCTTGTCCTCAACCTTGTCCGACTCTTTTTCTTTGTCCTTGGGCTGCTTCCCTTGGAACTGCTGTATCAGGAGTCGACACTATCGAGTGGTATGCTTCAGGTAAATGAAATTATCCTCTTCGTCTTTCTTGGTGTGGATGTGACATGGTAAATCCAACACGTCATTTCCTTCTTTATCTTTTACTTTCTTGGGGTTCCAAGGCCCCTTGGGTTTCCCTTTGAACTTTCCTTGGTTCAGGGCCAAGGCTTCTCCAGGTGCGGCTGGCTCAGCTTTACGCTTTTGCTTCCGACTGGAATTTCCGCCTCCGGTGTCCTGGGCGACTGACTTGTGCTTGCCGCTCCGGAGCCAATCCTCTTCCTCACCATTGGCATATTTGGTGGCTATCTCCATCATTCGACTCAGAGACATGTCTCTGGTTCGGCCAAATTTCAGGCTTAGCTCTCTGTACTTTACGCCCTCCTTGAAGGCGCAAACTGCCTGGTGATCGGAAACATTTTCTACTGTGTGATGCTGTGTGATCCATCTCTGGATGTAATCCCTCAGAATTTCATTCGACTTCTGTACACAAGATTGCAGCTCTGTTAGTCCCGCCGGCCGCTTGCACGTTCCTTCAAACATCCTGACAAACACTCGGGAGAGGTCCTCCCACGTGTAGATGCTGCTGGGTGTCAACTGATTCAGCCATGCCCTGGCTGACCCTTCCAACATGAGAGGCAGATGTTTCATGGCCACCTCGTCATTTCCGCCGCCGATCTGAACAACCACTCGGTAGTCCTCAAGCCAAGTATCATGCTTGGACTCACCGTTGAACTTGCTGACTCCAGTCGCCAACCTGAAGTTGGGAGGAATCACCGCGGCTCTGATGGCTCTGCTGAAACACTCTGGTCTAGAGACGTGCACTCGGCTGTTGGTGGGTACATCTCTGTCATTACCCTCTCTGTGGGCTCTGTTCCGGTCGACCAGACCTTGAACGATGATGGATCTCGCATCAAAGCCTGGTTCCCTGGGGTCGACCGGAATTCTTCGCCCGCCACTGTGCTGGCGTCTGTCATCCTGCTGTCGAGGCATATATGATCCACCCCTCGGGGGAGGAGTGGGCACTCGACGTCGATCGTTGCGATTGAATCGGTGATCATACTGCTCATAGTTCCTATACTAATCGTGCCGGTCGACATGCCCTTCACGCCTTGGGGGTGATCTGGGGCTATGAGCCGACTGGACTGTATTCGCCGCCACGGATCTGCTATGAATCCTGTTCCACGACTGCGACACAGCCGAATTCTGATCTCCTGCTGCCCGGAGCAAATCCCTGATCTGCAACAAGCCTCTGCCAGCCTCTGACTGGGAAGGCTGAATCGACTCCGCTATACGGGTCGCCGCTGCCAAATTCTGGATCGGAGTGCGGTATACCTGAGTCGGAGGTTTAAAGAGTTGGTGTTGACTGGAGTCTAGAATCCGTTGCCGCGCACGCTCGTCAAGTGCCCGCTGAAGGTTCTCCAGTCGAGTGCGCTCAGCCAGGTTGGCCAAGCGCGCGTCCTCTAATGCACGAGCCTCAGGGGTTTCTCCAACGATCGGAGTATGAAGCGCATCCATGTTCCGGCGGCGAAGATCTTCCCTCTGCTGCGAGTCGAGGGGCTCGGGGCCGTACTCCTCATGGTCGTGCGACGGATCACCTCCGCCATTGCCTCCCTCGGTGCCAAGAAAGCCGGGGGGAACGTGCGGCCCATTGACCATCAGGACCTCCGCCGCCGGATCACTGCTGTCGCATTCGGATGCAGTCTCTGCGGAGCCAGTCGATAGGTCGAACAGGTCATAGAGAGATTCGTCTGGCTCGATTGCCGCGACTTGGCAGTGGTCGATTGGCGAGCCACTGTGTGCCTCACCCACCGCTGAAGCCTCGACCGACGGGAGCGCTTGCACCGGCGGGAAGCTGGGAGGGAGGATGACACGAAAACCGGCCGATGCTGAGTCGACGGTTGCCGCAGAAGGACGTCGCGGACGCATGCTCGAAAGTGCGTAGCTCCGCGGAGTGGGAGCGCATCCACGTCGAGCGGAGCCTCCTGCAGCCAGGCAGAGTCGTCGGCGACGAATGTGAGTGCGCCGAGACGGATCTCGCAGCCCTCAACCAAAACTCCACCTGAAACCATGATGATGGGAAATGAAAAGATTGCAACTTCTCCAACAAGTCGCTAAGACTGCTGCCTCACGGTGGGCGCCAACTGTCGTGGTTCTAAGTCTGACAGTAGAATAGGGGGTAGGTATGGAGAGGCAAGATCCTAGCTATGGAGAAGTTGTGCACACAAGTGTTTTACGAGTTTAGGCCCTTCTCGGAGGAAGTAACAGCCCTACGTCTCGGAGCCCGAAGGCGGTCAACTAGATTATGTGTGTGAGACTTACAGGGGTGCGAACCCTTCTACCAGTGGAGGGGGGTGGCTTATATAGTGGACGCCAAGACCCCAGCAGGCCCATGTAGCGGAGGGTTAAAGTACATTAAGGTCCGGCGTTACTGGTAACGCCTTACATAAAGTGTCATCATGACCATTAAGACTACTTAATTACAGACCGTTTGGATACAGAGTAGATCTTGAACTCCTGGTGGTCGAATGAGTCTTCATGGTCGAGTGTCTTCAGGTTCGTCGAGTGTCTTCTAGTCCGTCGAGTGGAGTTCCTCTTGGTCGACTGGAAGACGGCTTATTCTAAAGGATGTCCTTGGGGAGGGTACCTGGGTCAGGTTCATGACCCTACCCTAGGTACGTGACTTCATCAGCTGGCTGAGAAAATGGCCTATCAGTAATGAGAAATGGGCTGTACATTTTTAAAACACATCAAACCGGCAATTAGTTTCAAATTTCTTTTTTTCATTTCGAGATTTTAAATTGCATTTATTTTTATGCGTGGACAATTTGTTGGATTTTATATTGATATACATTTATTTTTAAAAACATTTTGAATGTGACTCGAAATTTCGGGATTAAAAACAGTTCGGACCGCACCGAAATATGCAAAATTTCGTATAATTTTTAACCGTGGCCACAATATGGGTTGTAATGCTAACAAAAAGAATATCGGCTCCAAAAAAACCTTAAGAATTAGCAAATGGGTTGTAAATTATTAGAAATAATGGCAGATGGGCTATATGCTATTTTCCACAGATTTGAGGCTTTCCTAAAAAAGGTTGACGCACAAGCAGTGACTGTTGGATTTCCATCCAACGGCCGTCGTACTTCTTCAATCTCTGCTCTTCCTGCTCCAGCCGCTCAAACAAGCGCCGGCGAGACTGCCTGCTTCCTCCTCCCCGCGGTCGGCTGTGCTGCCGCACAGGCCTCACCGCCCCACTGTACTCCCATCGCTGGCCTAGCCATCCCTCTACTCACCCACACCTGCTGTTATTCTCTGGCGACGGCAGACGAACCAGTAAACCCTCGTACAGTCGTACTCCCCTCCGCGTGGGAAACAACTGCCAAGTCTTCCCTGCCTCCGTGTTGTTCCCTTCCTAGGCATCGCCATCATCCACTGACCTGGTGCTCTCGGCGCGGCCTGGTCAACGTGGTCAACGACCGACATGCATCTGAAGTGGACTGTACGTGGAGAGGCTGACAGCTGGGTCCACGGCCGCACGCAAGGTAAGGCCTCCTTATTACGCGCAAAATAATGATTCCTCCACCTGACATCTGGGACCCACCGAAAGGGCCTCTGTATTTCGAGAAAAAATGTTACTGCCGTTGACAGCTTGGACCCACCAGCTATATCTTTGCATGCAAGGAAGTGCCTCCTTATTACGCACAAAAAGAATGAATACTCCCCCTGCTAGGTGGGACCCAGTATAGTGGCAGGCTAACTTGTGAGCCTACTAAGTTGACGGGGACGGAGGGCTTTGTCAACTTAGTCAATATGCACGATTCTAGCTCTAGTGCCCGTACGATGTCCATCCAACGGCCGTAGTGCTTCTTCAACCTCTGGTCTTCTTGCTCCAGCCGCCCAAACTAGCGCCGGTCGTGCCTCATGCTCCTGCCTCCCGTGGCCGGATGCGATGCGGCGGAGGCCTCACCACCCCCTACTATTCCCACCGCTGGCCAGGCCCTGCGGCGATGGCAGCCTCACATCGCAGCTGAACCAGTGAACCCTTGTACTCCTCTCCGTGCGGGCTTTCACTGTTGCATCTTCCCCGGCTCCGCATCGTCCCCTTCCTAGGCCTCGCCGTCGTCCACCACTATGGTGCTCTCCGCGCGGCGTGGTCAACGTGGTCAAGGAACGACTTCCATGGGAAGAGTATTGTATGTGGAGAGGC
The DNA here is from genome assembly GCF_018294505.1 of Triticum aestivum. Lineage (NCBI taxonomy): Eukaryota > Viridiplantae > Streptophyta > Magnoliopsida > Poales > Poaceae > Triticum > Triticum aestivum. Next base: position 685,809,157 of record NC_057801.1, on the reverse strand, counting down.
TGACTGCTGGATCCACGACGGCCGCAAGGAAGTGCCTCCTTATTACGTGCAAAATAATTATTCGTCCACCTGACAGCAGGGACCCACCGGACGGGCCACCGTATTTCGCGAAAAAAACGTTTCCCCCCTGACTGCTGGGACCCACCAACTACACCTTCGCATGCAAGGAAGTGTGTTCGGGAAAAAAATGATTCACCACCCTGACTGCTGGGACCCACCAGCTACATCTTCGCACGCAAGGAAGTGCATGACAGTCGGGACCCACCTGGTCGAAGCATACGTAGTGTTGTCATTTTGGTCGCGAACGTGTACGTACATACTGGTCGATGTAGAGGCGCACATGTGTCGTAGTAGAGGCGCGCACGTGTCATAGTAGAGGCGCACACGTAGCATGTACACATACGTACAACGGCCAGGGTGCAAGAAGGAAAATACGGCCACGTACGTACATACGGGCGGGGTCTCGAATGCCTACTCGCGCATACGTACGGCCAGGGCTTATGTACATGGCTGGGTCGGAATGGAGAAACCATGTCGTCGTCGTGTTCATGGGGAGGCAACAGAATGCGTCGTGTTCATGGGGAGGCAATGGAATGCGTTGTGTTCATCGGGAGGCAATGGAACGCATGGGAGCCAACCGGCTTGGACGAAACATGCAATGGAAACAAGGCCCGGCGTACCACAAAATGGAGGAAATGGCCTTGTGTTCAACCGGCCATGTTCGAAATGGGACCCTGTTCATCGGGAGGGGTCTGGCGTACCACAAAACGCAGGAAACGGACCTCCTACGGTCGAAATGGGGCTCCTGTTGATCGGGAGGGGTGCGGTGTAACACAAAACGGATGAAACGGACTTTCGTTGGAGCGCTACGGTCAAAACGGGGGTCCTGTTCATCGGGAGGGGTGTGGCGTATCGCAAAACGGGACTCCACGGGACACTGTTCATCTCCACCGTCGACCTCCTCCAGCCTCCACGGGCTACCGTCGACCTCCTCCAGCCTCCACGGGCTCCTGTTCATCCAGCCTCCACTGCGCGCCACTCCACCGGCTACTGTTCAACCACCCCTCCATGGGCACCCCTCCACCGTCTACTGTTCATCCAGCCCTCCACGGGGTCGTCCTATTCATCCAGCCCTCCATGGGATCTTTTTCATCCAACCCCAACCGGCTCGATCGATCTGGGTCCTGTTCATCCAGAGGCAACGCCACGGGGTCATGTTCATCCACCCCCACCGCTCAGTGTTCATCCAACCCACCTGCAACGCTCACTGTTCATCTAGAGGCAGCATCGATCGGCTCCAGTTAGCAGCAGTAGCGAAGGAATTGCTCGATCGGGTTCAGTTAACAACCATCGATCGATCGCTCGGGTTCAGTAACACGTAGCCTGCAGTGTAATCGCTCTGGTTTAGTTAGAGCCCAACGCCTCGCTCGGGTTCAGTTAGATCCAACGCCTCACACACACGCGCGTATGTGTATGAGAGAAACGCGCATCGCTCGGGCCCCGACCACCCACCGTAACCGGGAACTCCCCGAAATTTTCCTCGCCCTCGCTTCTACCACGGTTTTTTCCGTCATGGACGGCCCAAAGAATGTCATGCAGCTGCTTCTCCGTCCCGCCCAGGATGAAAAGCCCATTTTCTGTCATGATTTTTTGTCATAGAAGTAGGAGCCCACCACATCTATGATGATACCGAGTTTAGTCACAATTATCGTCATAGAAGTGTCATAAGTATGACAGAAAAAAATTTCGTTCGGCCCAAAATGTCACGGATGTGTCTTTTTTTTGTAGTGTATTATCTGAGATACTAGTGGCGCACCAGAGGTGCGCCACTACTATTTGTTACTAGTGGCGTGTTAATAGTGGTGCACCTATAGTGTGCCATTAATAGCAAAAACAGGTGCGCCACTAACAGCCTTTTTTCTAGTAGTAGGGAAGAACACCATAAGGTCCAACTATAATAACAAAGCTCGTGGTACATCAAGATTGTGCCAAATCAAGAACACGAGAGAGTAAGAGATAATACACATAGCTACTAGTACAAACCCTCAGCCCCAAGGGTGGACTACTCCCTCCTCACCATGGTGGCCGCCGGGATGATGAAGATGGCCTCCAGTGATGATTTCCCCCTCCGATAGGGTGCCAGAACAGGGTCTCGATTGGTTTTTCATGGCTACAAAGGCTTGCGGCGGCGAAACTTCTTATCTAGGGTTCTTTTCGGGGTTTTTGGTATTTATAGGAATTTTGGTGTTGGTCTCACGTCAAGGGGGTGCCTGTCAGTGTGAAAACCGGCGGATCTCGGGTAGGGGGTCCCGATCTGTGCGTCTTAGGCTGATGGTAACAGGAAGCAAGGGACACAATGTTTAGCCAGGTTCGGGACCTCTCGATGGAGGTAAAACCCTACTTCCTGCTTGATTAATATTGAAGATATGAGTAGTACAAGAGTAGATCTACCACGAGATCGTAGAGGCTAAACCCTAGGAGCTAGCCTATGATGGTATGATTGTAATTGTGATCGGCCTTCTAAGGACCAACCCCTCCGGTTTATATAGACACCAGAGAGGGCTGGGGTTTACACGGAGTCGGTTACAAGGAAGGAAATATAATATCTGGATCGCCAAGCTTGTCTTCCACGCAAAGGAGAGTCCCATCCGGACACGGGCCGGAGTCTTGAGTCTTGTATCTTCACGCTCCAATAGTCCGGACGATGTATATAGTCCGGCTGTCCGGATACCCCCTAATCCAGGACTCCCTCAGTAGCCCCTGAACCAAGCTTCAATGATGATGAGTCCAGCATGCAGTCTTGTCTTCGGCATTGCAAGGCGGGTTCCTCCTTCCGAATACTCCAAGGTTATTATCAAACATGTAGACCATGTCCGGATCTGCAAAATGATCTTCATATATCACCGTAGAGAGAATGATACTTCACAAATGTACCCCGCCGACAACTTTTTAGATGTAACATGTCATTACGGTAGGGTCATTATTCGAACCATTTTCCTTCAACCAGCCACAGCGCATATCACGAGGTGGTTTCCTTGACACGTCTTGTCGAAGCAGAGATCGTGTCCCCTTATTACGGGATTCTCGTCAATACGGGTATGGGTAATCCAACCGCACCGCTAATCACGGTGAGTGGGAGGTGAGCAGGTTCCACCAGGCAAGTGGGGAGGCGCAAAAAGCTTTTACCATCTCTATAAAGAGATAAGGTCTCTTCCTCTTTACCCACGCCTTCTCCTTCCGCTAGCTCACTCCCCTCTGCTCGAGCCCTAACGCCCAAGCACTCTTCTTTTTCCATCGAAGAGAGGTTTTCCAAAGATGTACGGATCCAGAGCAGGAGGCAGATGGATGGCCTCTACCGTCCGGGAGAAAGATATTAAGAAGCTCCGGGAAGCCGGGTATCTGGCCAAGAAAATTGGCCACCGTCTCCCACCAGCGGGACAGCTTGTCCCTACTCCGGAGCCTTACGAGAGAGTCAAGTTCCTTCCCCATTTCGTCCACGGGCTCGGGTTTCCCCTTCACCCATTCGTTCGCGGAGTCATGCATTACTATGGGATTGATTTTCATGATCTTTCCCCCAACTCTTTCCTCAATATCTCGACGTTCATCGTCGTGTGCGAGGCCTTTCTTTGGTTTTCGCCTCACTTCAGCCTGTGGCTGAAGATTTTCAATGTGAAGCCAAAGGTGGTGACCGGCGAACACGCTGAGTGCGGCGGCGCTATGGTGAGCAAGATGCCCAAGGTCGTTTGGCCGAAGGGCGCCTTCAACGACTTCGTCAAGGGGTGGCAGCAGTAGTGGTTCTATATCATCGAACCACGCGGCAAAAAGTGGGCTGCAGCTCCTGAATTCAGATCCGGAGCCCCACTGCGGCTCATGTCCTGGCCCAAGAAGGGCCCGAACTGGTTCTCGTCCGATGAGCTGTCACTGCTCCAGACGCACGTTCAGAGCATGGTCGACAAGGACGTCAAACTCGTCGACATAGTCCAGGTGATGCTAGTCCGCCTGGTTCTCCCTTGCCAGCACCGAGCCTGCACTTTGTGGGAGTTCGACCCAACCGAGCACCAAAACCTTCGGGAGCTCTTATGATTCCTCCCACAAGGATATCTAGAAGGTGCTCTTTAAGTCCGGCAAATCGTGGTCGGGCTCCGCCGAGGACCGCAGGTATCAATTATCCCATTCTGCAAGCCCGGTAAGTTACAGCCATGCTCTGTCCCTCCATGCCTCAGTTGGCATGTCACGAGGGAGACATTCTAATCGTGTTTCGTGACTTCAAGGATGGATAAAGAAGGTGGAGCGGACACATTGTCCGGCCCCGCTGCCGGAGGAACCGGCCGGACCTCTTCTGACGAAGATGCTGGTCCCCGCGCCTTATGAGGCGCCAAAAAAGGAGGCCTCCAAGAAGGTCAAGAAGACCCGGAGTGACCTCCGTCGCCGCGAGGCTTCAGACGCAAAATCCGAAGACTCCAGCGACGCTCCTTCTTCCGAAGACAAAGAGGAGGAAGCAGAGGAGGACGAGCCTCACTCTGAAGGTGGGAAGAAGCGGGCGGCTTCCCTGTCCCTGGAGGCTGAATCGCCCAAAAGGGGGAGAGGCTCCCACCCAGAGGCATCCACCACGGCTGTTGATAACAGTCCGGAGTGGAATCCCAGGGCCCAGCCCCTGGAAAAATCGTAAATGACCGAAATCCAAATGCGCCTATGCATCCAGGGCCGTCTGGGTATAGTAGTTTTAATCGTCGCAATATCTCGTACAGCCCGGCGAGGTCTCCTGCCGGACAGTCCTCATCGGAGGATTCACTAAGCTCGGATGCTGTAGCGAGCGAGACGCCTCCGGAGGCTCCTTCTCCAAAGTCCAGGTGCAACACCGAGGTGTCGTCTCAAATTGACCCAGAGCAGGGGGGCAGTCTCTAGGGCCGGACACATGGGGGCAGGGCCCCACGGTGTGTTGACGATAGGGGCGATCTCGGGTTCGACCCTCAGCCGGATAAGGTCCTGGAGACCTCTAAGGCTCCAGGATCAGGAGAGCGGCCACCTTCGACAGAGGGAGACTTGCCTACTCCGCCGGTAACCTCTGTCCATGCAGAGCTGCCGGGCGGTGTATCGACAGCGTTGAAGAACGCATCTATCATCGATGAACATCGGACCCTCATGGGTACGGTGGTTGGAAAGATTCAGTCTACGGAAAGCGGGCTGAATGAGTCCTGCCTTGGCCTTATACAGGCTTTTGAGGTATGGTTTCTAAGGGACCTTTGAATCATCATCATAATATGAGTAGTAGCCCCTGATACACTGTCCGGCGGAAGAGAGAGCCGGGCAGGGGATCAAACCCTCTTTTGTCGTGGGAACCTTTGGTAATGTTGTATACCCCTTTGTTTGAAAACAGGCGTCTGCGGAGAAGACGGCCGCTCATAATGCGTAAGTGTCCCAACTAAAGCAGAGCCTGGAACGGGCCGAGGAAGAACTTGGCCGTGTGAAGAAGCAATTAGAGGATAAGCAAGGTATGTTTAAACATTGTCTTGCATTAGGCACGAATGAGTAATTGTGCCTATTGAAAATTATTTGTGTTGTACGCCCTAGGAGCGAGTGCCGAATATGAGGCACTGAAGAAGGCTGTGGCTGATGCCAATGACAAGGCTGCCACCGAACAGGTGCTTTGTGAAAAACACGAGGCCAGGGTCATTACAGCTGAACGGGAGCTCGAGGAGGCTATGACGAAAAGCGAGAGCTTGGAGAAGAGTCTAGTAGGGAAAGAATCCGAACTCGCCCAAGCTCTCCAAGCCGCGGAAGATGCTCGGGAAGAAGCCCGAGGTGTTGTACGGGACATTCAGGAGGCCCGGAAAGCTACGGCTGGTAAGGCCTATTGTATTCATGGCCATTATTATATGATAGTGGGGGGAACTCTAAGAGACAAGCTGAATTCTTGATTTTACAGGGGCGTTTGTGGATCTGCCTCGCAGCATATCAGCCGCCGCCCAATTCTACCGGACCGAGGAGAAGAAGTCTGCGGAGAGGAACGTCTGCTCGCAGTATTTGGCGCCGAACTATCCGGTGCCTTTTATCGATCAGCTGAAGCAGCTAGTCGAACTGCACCAGGCGGCCGAACTAGCCATGAAGGACTTGGTTGTCCGGCTGTGGCCCGCGGAGCCAATTCCAAGCAGTTACATCAGACTTGTGAAGCGAATTGGGGGCACATGTCCTCGGCTTGATGCTATGAAGCGATCAGTCTGTATAGAAGGTGCGCGCATGTCGTTCGCCCGTGCAAAAGTGCATTGGGGGAAGCTTGATGCGGAGAAGCTGATGACTGAGGGGCCACCAGAGAGTAAGGAGCACTGCGAGCCCGAACTGTACTATGAAGGTGTACTGAAGGGGGCCCGCCTTGCGGCGGATAAGTGCACCAAAGACATTATATTTCCTTGAGGGCATTCATGCCGATATTTGTAATATGGGATAATGGCACTTTTATTATATATTGCCTGTTTTGTTTGAACATATGTTCTTCCTGTGCGGCTGTTTATTGTATGTAAATTTTGAGAGTTGGCCAGTCGTCGGCTTCTGCCCCCACGTGAAAAATACGGGGGTGTTCGGGATATATCTGAACACTCTTTATCCCATGGTTGGGTCCTTTTAAGGAGGTGTTTCTCACCACAAACTAGGCAATCAGACTATATGGCTTTACTACTCTCACTTAGCCATAGGAATTCGAGTATGGTCGGCGCAGCCCCTAGTGTTCGGAAGGCCGAACTAGAAGCTCTATTGGCGCCTGATCGGAAGACCGATCAGTCACAATCTGCATTTATGATGGCATTATGCGGAATAAATCTTTAAGGATTTTACAACCTCTCGAATAGCTGACCAGCTCTTGCTGCATCATGATAGTCAGTTTTTGGCTTTCTCTACTGAGGTGCTCGTCCGGCAGAACCGGGACACAATCGTAGTAGTTCTCCCAGCACTACCTTAGCCGATGGAACGGAACGTATGGTACCAAAACATGGGAGCCGGGCAAACCCAACCAATGACCCAAGACATGATTCATAGCTGATGCATATAGTGCTATAAGTTCAGGGTGCCGAGCGACCGAAAAGGTGGTCGGAATTTATTGTCGTATTGTGAAGCCCCTGGCATAACCGGGCGTAACACGAGGTGTGGCTGCCGTTTTGTGGCAAAGAGGTGTCGATGATAAACGACGGCCGATACATGTTATTTAAGTCTACGCATTGTAGTAGGATAATATGGCTATGCATATGAGTGCGATTTATGATTATGAAAAGAGATGGTTTTTGGCGGAAGCTGTGATGGCCGGACTGTAGGGGGCAGTGAGTGGATCAAAAGTGAATCCGAACTGCCTTCCACCCGCATGGTCCTGTCCTTGTGTGCCCGGGCCGATTCCACGCCGCCAATCCTGTTCTGCATCAAAGTTAGTTTGTGAAAGCAAATGCTTGGAGGCAGCCGAACGTCCTCTTGTGGTTGGTCTAAGGGTTCCTAGTCGGACCCTGGTGACCCCAGCCGCTATACCGTGAAACAACGCGGACTCCTCAGTTGGTGTCCGGATAGTTGGCTGTCATATCAAAATTTTGATAGGCATGCACGACTTGCTACTCCAGCAGCTGTATGATTTCCGCTCTAAGGGCGGGGTTTGGCCTTGCACGTAGGCGTCAGTATATCACCGGTGTTGGCCTAATGGTTTACCATGTGGAATCTAGTCAACGTGGTTCATCCTGTTAGCATACGGTGGGTTACCGTATGAGGGGAATGCGCCGATGGCGTGGCATTTTTTGGTTATCTAAAAACAACCGTTAGAGTGGTGGGCCAATGAACTTGGCCTTTGCACCTGACATCTTGTAGAAGGTGTTATTTGTGGTTTCATACCCGCGGGGGCTTTTCCCAGACTACTAGGTCTAGGGGTACGACAATTGAATTGCTGTGGTTGGTGTGATAGGGGGCGATCGGCCGTACTGTTGTGCTCTGGGGGGTCTCTTGACTAGACGCCTCCCTTCATTGTTTCCGGCCCACGACCGGTCATTTTGTTTTGTTGATCCGACATTCTCTATTGGTATGCTTTGCCGTCCTTCTAGGAGTACCGTGAATTTCACATGGTTGATCAAGTATGTGGCTCGGGCCGGATAGGTTTGAGCTGCTCTTTGTCCGTTGACCGGACTGGGAGTTGCTGGGCTTGGCACCAGCTTCCTTGACTTGACGCTTATGACCGCTGCGCCGAGGCTTTAGGATGCCTCTTCGTGTATCCTTCTTACTGTCTTGGACCATAGTGATATGTGGATGTCGGGGTGTGTGCCTTGGGTTATCCTGCTCGGGTTGAGGTGGCCAGTTGTGCCACGCGTGCCCTTTGTCGGGGCGGTCGAGTCCGTATTTTTTGGTGGCCGGGATCTTGGTCCACCTATCCACGAGCAAATCTTGTTCAGCTTTAAGCTGTTCTTGCTTCCTTTGCAGGCTCTTTGCCGTGGCCATGAGCCGTCGCTTGAAGCGAACTTGTTCCACTGGATCTTCAGGCACACTGAATTCGTCATTGCCGAGGCTTACCTCATCTTCGGAAGGGGGTGTATAGTTGTCCCTCTCCGAGTATCCCATCGTGGCCAGTTCGGTCTGCTTGAAGGTAGGCTGATCAGGGTTGTGTTCATCTTCGGCACCGTCCGGATTGTTTTCGTCTCCGGGGCCGGTATTTCCGTGGCGGGGCTTGGAGCGGCGCTAGCGACGCCCATGCTTTGCTTTTCTCCCTGAGGGGTTATCCTCGGTTGCCTCGTCACCATTGGTTTCCTTCGGAGTGTCCACCATATATATATCGTATGAAGAGGTGGCTGTCCACCGCCCTGTGAGCGGTGGCTCATGTACTTCTCCTGCATCGTCGTCCATACCGTCGATGTCTTCGGAGTCGAAGTCAAGCACGTCGGTTAAATCATCGACCGTGGCAATGAAGTGGGTGGTGGGTGGGCAACGAATTCCTTCGTTGCCTGCTTCCCACTCAAGACGGACATAGTTCGGCTCCGAGTCTCCTGCCAAAGAGAGAGATTTTAATGAGTTCAGCATGTCGCCAAAGGGCGAGTGCTGGAAGATATCCGCAGCGGTAAACTCCTTTACCAGAGCCCAACCTGGCTCGACTGGCTCGAGGGTGTGCGGACCGGAACCAACAGCCGGATATGAGTCCGGGGGTCCAGAGTTAAAGGCTTCCTCAGAAGTGAAGCCTGTGTTCGGCTCTACCGCCGATGGGTGTGCAGCCTGCGGGGTGGGGTCCATCCACCCATCCTTGGGCCATGCAGTCTGCTCCGGATTTAGGTCCTTGGCCACTGCAGGGGTGATATCCCGAGCATTGTCCGACAGCAGGTTAGGCCGTGCTCATCATGACTATCCGGTGCTCCTGGCACAGGCCAGATTCCGTCGAAGATCAAGTATCCGCGGATATCGGCCATGTAGTTCAGGTTTCCGAACCTGACCTAGTGGCCGGGGGCGTAGCTATCGATTTGCTCCAAATGGCCAAGCGAATTGGCCTGCAGTGCGAAGCCGTCGAACACAAAGATCTGTCCGGGGAGAAAAGTCTCGCGCTGGACCGTGTTGTTGACGATTGAAGGCGCCATCAAGCCTCGAAGCGACGACATAGAGGAACTCCTAATGAAAGCACCAATGTCGGTGTCAAAACCGGCGGATCTCGGGTAGGGGGTCCTGATCTGTGCGTCTTAGGCTGATGGTAACAGGAAGCAAGGGACACAATGTTTACCCAGGTTCGGGCCCTCTCGATGGAGGTAAAACCCTACTTCCTGCTTGATTAATATTGAAGATATGAGTAGTACAAGAGTAGATCTACCACAAGATCGTAGATGCTAAACCCTAGGAGCTAGCCTATGATGGTATGATTGTAATTGTGATCGGCCTTCTAAGGACCAACCCCTCCTGTTTATATAGACACTGGAGAGGGGTAGGGTTTACACGGAGTCGGTTACAAGGAAGGAAATATAATATCCGGATCGCCAAGCTTGTCTTGAGTCTTATATCTTCACGCTCCAATAGTCCAAACGATGTATATAGTTCGGCTGTCCGGATACCCCCTAATCCAGGACTCCCTCAGTGCCCGAGGGGCCCACAAGCCATAGGGGCGCACCCTCCCCGTGGGGCACACCCTGGCGGCTTGTGGACACTTCATCCACTTCCTGGCCCAGCTTTGGTGCTTCGGAGGTCTCTTTTGGTCCATAAAAAATCACCATAAATTTTCAGCCCATTCCGAGAACTTTTATTTCTGCACAAAAGACGACACCACGGTAGTTCTGCTGAAAACAGCGTCAGTCCGGGTTAGTTCTAATCAAATCATACCAAAACCATATAAAATTGTTGTGAACATGGCATGAATACTTCATAAATTATAGATATGTTGGAGACGTATCAGCATCCCCAAGCTTAATTACTGATCGTCCTCGAGTAGGTAAATGATATAAGCAATAATTTATGAAGTGCGAATTCTAGCATATTGTATAATTTTGATCAATGATAATTTCAATCGCTTTTCCTAGCATCATAACAACAACTCTTTCTCATAAAACTCACCATGATAAAGTAGCAATCAATTCACATGTAATGGTTCAAACAATACATTTTCTTGACACTATCATGTAATATTTTCTTTTATATTGTATGAATATTCAACTCTGTAAGATTCAAAACAAATTCTAATATTGACATAAAAACAACAATACTTCAAACATACTTAACAAGCAATCATGTCTTTCAAAATATCATGGCTAAAGAAAGTTATCCCTACAAAATCATATAGTCTTGTTATGCTCCTTCTTCTCAACACAAAGTATAAATCATGTACTACCCCGGTGTTAGCCAAACAACTGGTTCATACTTTTTAACGCGATTCAGCTTTTTCAACTCTCACGCAATACATTAGCATAAGCCATGGACATAGCACTATAAGTGGAATAGAAGGTGGTAGTAGACAAAAAAGAAGGGAGAAAATCTCACATCAACTAGGCAAATTAATGAGCTATGGAGATCCTCATCAATTGATATTGATGCAAGTGCGTAGGGATTGCCATGCAACTAATGCACTAGAGCTAGAAGTGTATGAAAGTTCAAAAAGAAAACTAAGTGGGTGTGCATCCAACTTGCTTGCTCATGAAGACCTGGGCATTTCGAGGAAGCACATCATCGGAATATACAAGCCAAGTTCCATAATGAAATATTCCCACTAGTAATATATGAAAGTGACAAAATAGGAGACTCTCTATGTGAAGAACATGGTGCTACTTAGAAGCATAAGTGTGGAAAAGGATAGTAACATTGCCCCTTCTCTCATTTTTTTCATTTTCTTCTTATTTTTTGGTGGGCACTTTGGCCTATTTTTTCTTGGGCTCATTTGGCCTCTTCTTTTTTTATTTCCTCACGTGGGACAATGCTCTAATAATGATCATCACACTTTTATTTACTTACAACTCAAATTTACAACTCAATGCTAGAACAAAATTATGACTATATATGAATGCCTCTTGCAGTGTACTAGGATGTGCAAAGACCAAAGCATAGCATGTATGAATATGAAGAACGGTGGCCTAGCCACAAATGACATGTAGGCTATGTGATCATGCAAAGCAATATGACAATAATGATGTGTGTCATAATATAAGCGGAACGGTGGAAGTCGCATGACAATATATCTCGGAGTGGCTATGGAAATGCCATAATAGGTAGGTATGGTGGTTGTTTTTAGGAAAGGTATAAAGAGGGTTTAATGCACTAGCGAAAGTTGCACTATACTAGAGTGGCTAGCAAAGGTGGAAGGCTGAGAGTGCGTATAATCCATGGACTCAACATTAGTCATAAAGAACTCACATAATTATTGCAAAAAGTTTATTAGCCCTCGAAGCAAAGTACTACTACGCATGCTCCTAGGGGAGAGGTTGGTAGGAGTTAACCATCGCGCGCTCCCGACTTTCACGTAAAGGAAGACAATCAAGGATAAATTCTGCTCCAATTTCATCACATAATAGGAAGACCATAAGTGCATGCTACGGGAATCACAAACCTTAACACAAGTATTTTTACTATCCACATTTTACTCACTAGCATGACTCTAATATCCCCATCTTTATATCTCAAAACTATTGCAAGGAATCAAACTTCTCATATGTTCAGTGATCTACATGAAAGTTTTTATCATATCCTTATTGAATATCTATCATATTAGGACCAATTTCATAACAAGTGCATGTTACCATTACTCTTTGTAAGACTCTCAAAAATATATAAGTGAAGCACCAGAGTAAATGACAAACTACTCCAAAAGATATAAGTGAACATCAATGAGTAGTTGAATAATTATGTAGCTATGTCAAGACTCTCTCTCATTTAAAAATTTCAGATCTTGGGATATTATGAAAACAACAAGCAAAACAAAATGACATTCCAAGGATAGCACACATCATGTGAACAAGCAAAAACTTAGGCTCAACCGATACTAACCGATAATTGTTGATGAAGAAAGGTGGGATGTGTTTTTAAATATGACCTAGAGGCAATAATAAATTGGTTATTATCATATTTCCCTATTCATGATAATCATTTATTATCCATGCTAGAATTGTATTGATCGGAAACTCAGATACATGTGTGGATACATAGATAACAACGTGTCCCTAGTGAGCCTCTACTTGACTAGCTCATTGATCAAATATGGTTAAGGTTTCCTAACCGTAGACATGAGTTGTCATTTGATAACGGGATCACATCATTAGGTGAATGATGTGATGGAAAAGACCCAATCATAAGCATAGCATTTGATCATATTAGTTTATTGCTACTGATTTCTTCATGTCAAGTATCTGTTCCAAAGACCATGAGATCATGAAAATCCATGACACCAAAGGAATACCTTATGTGTACCAAACATTGCAACATAACTGGGTAACTACAAAGATGCTCTACAAGTAGCTCCAAGGGTATATGTTGAGTTGGCATGGATCAAGACTGGGATTTGTCACTCCGTATGACCGAGAGGTATCTCAGGGCCCTCTCGGTAATACAAGATCACAAAAAGCTTGCAAGCAATGTGACTAAGGAGTTAGTCACAGGATCTTGTATTACAGAATGAGTAAAGAGACTTGTCGGTAAGAAGATTGAACTAGGTATGGAGATACCGACGATCGAATCTCGGGCAAGTAACATACCGCTAGACAAAGGGAACTGCATACGGGATTGATTGAATCCTTGGCATCGTGGTTCAACCGATAAAGATCTTCATGGAATATGTGGGACCAATATGGGCATCTAGGTCCCACTATTGGTTATTGACCGGAGAGGTGTCTCGGTCATGTCCACATGATTCTCGAACCCGTAGGGTCCGCACGCTTAACATTCAGTGACACTAAAGTAGTATTAGGATATTCACATTGGTGCCGAATGTTATTCGGAGTCCCGGATGAGATCCTGAACGTCACGAGGAGCTCCAGAATGGTCCAGAGGTAAATATTTATATATGGGAAGTCATATTTTGGCTACCGGAAAAGTTTCGGGTTTCATCGGTATTGTACCGGGAAGCTTCCGGAAGGTTCTGGAGGGTTCCGGTGGAGTTCGGAAGGGTCCCTCCAGCACCTAGGGTGTGCATGGGCTATAAGGGGGCATCCTAGCCATATTGGGCCAGGTGCACAAGCCCCCTAAGGCCCATCCTCCTAGGGGAAGGGAAACAATAAGGGAGAGGGCCCTCCACTTGACTTGAAGGGCATTCCTCCCCCTTTGTCCACCTCCCCTCCTTGGAGGAGAGGATAGGGCTGCACGCCCAACCCTCCAACACCCCTATATATAGTAGGGAGGAGGCGCAAGGGCTGGAGACAACAATTCCCATGCCTCGCGGCCTCCCATCTCTCCTGTTCTTCCTCGTTCGTAGTTTTGGAGGTGCTTGGCGAAGCTCTACTGGGATTGCTCCACCACCATCTCCACCATGCCGTCATGCTGGTTGAGATCCCATCTACTTATCCTCCTTCTCTTGCTGTATCAAGAAGGAGGAGACATTACCGTGCCAAACATGTGCTGAACGCGGAGGTGTCGTCCGTTCGATGCAAGATCGGATCGGATCGCAATTGGATCGTGAAGAGTAAGACTACATCAACCGCTTTATATATGCTTCCGTTTAGCGATCTGCAAGGGTATGTAGATCCAATCTCTCCTCTCGTAGATGGTCATCTCCTAGATTGATATTGGTGAGTGTAGGATTTTTTCCCCATGCTACGTTCCCCAATAGTGGCATCATGAGGTTGGTCTATGCGTAGATGACATCATGAGTAGAACACAAAGGAGTCTGTGGGCGTTGATGTTCAGATTGCTTCCCTCGTTAGTCTTATTTTTATTCAGTGGTATTGTGGGACGAAGCGGCCTAGACCAACTTTACATGTCCACATACATGAGACTGGTTCCATCGACTGACATGCAACTTGATTGCATAAAGATGACTGTCGCCCACCTTAGTTGAATCGGATTCGACAAAGACGGTCCTTGTAGAAGGTTAAATAGAAAATTGAATACCACTGTTCTGGCTTTGTGTAGGTAAGAACGGTTCTTTCTAGTCACCCATAGCAGCCACATAAAACATGCAACAACAAAGTTGAGGTCGTCTAACTTGTTATTGCAGGGTATGTTGTGATATGATATGGCCAAAGACATGATGAGATGTATTTGATGTATGAGATGATCATGTTTTGTATAGCTTATCATGACTTGCATGTCAATGAATACGGCAACCGGCAAGAGCCATAGGGTTGTCTTTAATTATTGTATGACCTTGATATGTCTCCAACGTATCTACTTTTCCAAACACTTTTGCCCTTGTTTTGAAATCTAACTTGCATGATTTGAATGAAACTAACCCGGACTGACGCTGTTTTCAGCAGAACTGCCATGATATTGTTTTATGTTTAGAAAAGAGAAGTTCTCAGAATGTCCTTGAAATCCACGGAGGCACCTTTTGGAATTAATAAGAATTTTTGGCGAAAGAATCAATGCCAGGGGGCCCATAGCCTGTCCACGAGACAGGGGGCGCCCCCCTAGGGCGCGGCCTCCTATCTCGTGGGCCCCCTGGACCTCCTCCGACCTCAACTCCAACTCCATATATTCCGTCTCAGGGAGAAAAAATGAGAGAGAAAGTTTCATCGCGTTTTACGACACGGAGCCGCCGCCAAGCCCTAATTTCATCAACTATCCTCCATCACCAATTTCATGATGCTCACCGCTGTGCGTGAGTAATTCCATCATAGGCTTGCTGGACGGTGATGGGTTGGATGAGATTTACCATGTAATCAAGTTAGTTTTGTTAGGGTTTGATCCCTAGTATCCACTATGTTCTGAGATTGATGTTGCTATGACTTTGCTATGCTTAATGCTTGTCACTAGGGCCCGAGTGCGATGATTTCAGATCTGAACCTATTATGTTTTCATGAATATACGTGTGTTCTTGATCCTATCTTGCAACTCTATAGTCACCTCTTATGTGTTATGATCCGACAACCCCGAAGTGACAATAATCGGGATACTTCTCGGTGATGACCGTAGTTTGAGGAGTTCATGTATTCACTATGTGTTAATGCTTTGGTCCGGTTCTTTATTAAAAGGAGGCCTTAATATCCCTTAGTTTCCACTAGGACCCCGCTGCCATGGGAGGGTAGGACAAAAGACGTCATACAAGTTCTTTTCCATAAGCACGTATGACTATTTACGGAATACATGCCTACATTACATTGATGAATTGGAGCTAGTTCTATATCACCCTATGTTATAACTATTGCATGAGGAATCACATCCGGCATAATTATCCATCACTGATCCATTGCCTACGAGCTTTTCACATATTGTTCTTCGCTTATTTACTTTTCCGTTGCTACTATTACAACTACTACAAAAACCCCAAAATATTTATCTTTACTTTTGCTACCGTTACCTTTATTATCATACCACTTTTGCTACTAAACACTTTGCTGCAGATACTAAGTTATCCAGGTGTGGTTGAATTGACAACTCAACTGCTAATACTCAAGAATATTCTTTAGCTCCCCTTGTGTCGAATCAATTAATTTGGGTTGAATACTTTACCCTCGAAAGCTATTGCGATCCCCTACACTTGTGGGTTATCAAGACTAATTTCTGGCGCCGTTGCCGGGGAGCATAGCTCTATTCTCTGAGTCACTTGGGATTTATATCTGTTAATCACTATGAAGAACTTGAAAGACGCTAAGACCAAGATTTTGCCCTCAACTACGAGGGGAGGTAAGGAACTGCCATCTAGCTCTGCACTAGATTCTCCTTCCGTTATTAGTAGGCTTGCGACACCTAAACCTGCTACTTCTATGAATTCTGATATGTCGTATGTTATTGATGATGCCACTTCTGCTATGCATGATGAAATTACTTCTGTGCGTGATACTACTTTGCCATTAGGTGAATTTCTAGATGAACAACTTGCTAGAGTTAGGGGGAATGAAAATATCGAAGAACCTATTATTGATGATAGCGATGATGAAGGTTCCCCCAATGATTATGTATTACCTGTTGTTCCTAAGGGTTATGTTATGAATGAAGCAACTACTATGGAAAGTCTTGCTTGCAATGATAGAAATTATCTTAAGAAATTATTAGCTAAATGGAAGCAGCAGTCTCTTAATGCTAGAATGAAACCCGATCCTGCTTTTGCTACTTCACCTATCTGTGTTACTGATAAGGATTATGAATTCTCTATTGATCCTGAGATTATTACTTTAGTTGAATCTGATCCTTTTTATGGCCTTGAATCTGAAACTGTTGTGGCACATCTTACCAAGTTGAATGATATAGCCACCCTATTTACTCATGATGAGAAGTCTTGCTATTTATATATTCTTAAGATATTTCCGTTCTCATTAAAGGGAGATGCTAAGACTTGGTATAATTCTCTTGCTCCTGGTTGTGTGCGTAGTCCCCAGGATATGATTTATTACTTCTCTGCTAAATATTTCCCTGCTCATAAGAAACAAGCTGCCTTGCGGGAAATATATAATTTCGTGCAAATTAAAGAAGAGAGTCTCCCACAAGCTTGGGGGAGGCTTCTCCGGTTACTTAATGCTTTGCCCGATCATCCTCTTAAGAAAAATGAAATACCTGATATCTTTTATAATGGACTAACCGATGCTTCCAAGGACTACTTGGATAGTTGTGCTGGTTGTGTTTTCAGGGAAAGAACAGTCGACGAAGTTGAAATATTACTGAATAATATGTTGACTAATGAAAATAATTGGACTCTTCCTGAGCCAATTCCTGAGGCAATTCCTGAACCAATTGAGCCAACTCCTGAGCCTATTCCTACACCCACTCCAAAGAAGAGAGGTGTTTTATTTCTCAGTCGAAGATATGCAAGAGGCAAAGAAATCAATGAAAGAAAAAGGTATTAAAGCTGAAGATGTTAAGAATTTACCACCTATTGAAGAAATACATGGTCTTAATTTACCACCTGAAGAACCACATTGTCTTGATAACCCGACACAAGTAGTAAAGGTAAATTCTCTTTATAGATATGATAAAGTTGAAATACCCGCTACTAAATTTCATAGCCCATGCTTAGATGAATTTGATGACTTTATGGCTAGACAAGAAAGTTTTAATACTTATGTTGGTAGAGAGTTAAAGAATAATGCTTTCGAGATAGTACACGTAGGTGATAATCTGGCTAGAGTTAAAGATGAACTCCATCGTGTTAGCAAATATGCTTCTATGGTTGCTACTCAAGATGAGCAAGTACTCAAAGCTCAAAATGATCGCTCAATGAATTAAATAATAAAAATGACTTTGCTGTTAGAGTGGCTACTAGAACTGGTAGAATGACTCAGGAACCCTTGTATCCTGAAGGCCACCCTAAGAGAATCGAGCAAGATTCTCAGAGACATAATTTAGAGGCACCTAGTTCTTCTAAAAAGAAGAAGAAGAAAAAGATAGAACATTGCATGCTTCTAATGAACCTACTATAGACACACCTGAGAATCCCAATGATATTTCTATTTCTGACGCTGAAACACAATCAGGTGATGAACATGAACCTAGTGATAATGTTAATGATAATGTTCATGTTGATGCCCAACCGAGCAAAGATAATGATGTAGAGATTGAACCTGCTGTTGATCTTGATAACCCACAATCAAAGAATCAACGTTATGATAAGAGAGATTTTGTTGCTAGGAAGCAAGGTAAAGAAAGAGAACCATGGGTTCAGAAACCCATGCCCTTTCCTCCTAAACCATCCAAGTCAAAGGTTGATGAGGATTTTGAGCGCTTTGCTGAAATGATTAGACCTATTTTCTTAAGTATGCGCTTAACTGATATGCTTAAAATAAATCCTTATGCTAAGTATATGAAGGATATCATCACAAATAAAAGAAACATACCGGAAGCTGAAATTTCCACCATGCTTGCTAATTACACTTTTAAGGGTGGAATACCAAAGAAACTTGGAGATCCGGGTGTGCCAACTATACCATGCTCCATTAAAAGAAATTATGTTAGAACTGCTTTATGTGATCTTGGAGCCGGTGTTAGTGTTATGCCTCTCTCTTTATATTGTAGACTTGAATTGAATAAGTTGACACCTACTGAAATATCTTTGCAAATGGCTGATAAATCAACTGCTATACCTGTCGGTATTTGTGAGGATGTGCCTGTTGTGGTTGAAAATGTCACTATCTTAATGGACTTTGTTATTCTTGAAATTCCCGAGGATGATAGTATGTCTATTATCCTTGGTAGACCTTTTCTTAATACTGCAGGGGCTGTTATTGATTGCAACAAAGGCAATGTCACTTTTCATGTTAATGGTAATGAGCATACGGTACACTTTCCGAGGAAACAATCTCAAGTTCATAGCATCAATTCTATTGAACAAGTTCCAACTATCATTTTTGGAGGTTTTGAATTTCCTCTCCTACTGTCAAGAAAAAGTATGATATTCTTATTGTTGGGGATTTTCATATCCCCGTTGAGGTAACTTAGTGTCATTTGAAATTTCTCCGGTTCCGTGTTATTCGGAATGAGTTTGTTAACAAGACTTGATCAACCTTGTTAGCGGGTTCATTTTGATGATCACGAGATGGATGAAACTAGAAGGCACAACCTTCTGTACCCTCCTTTTACTTTCTGTTATTTAGAATAAATAAAGCAAGAATAGTATTATCCATCTGTTTTTTGAATTATCCGTGCATTAAAAAAATAGTCCGAAAATAAAAGTGCTCCAAATGCCCTGCACATTTAGTATGATTTTTTCTAGAATATTTGAGGATTTTAGGCACTAAAAACACTGCAGGAGGGGCAAGCACCAGGCCATGAGAGAGGAGGGCGCCCCCCCCTGTAGGGCGCGTCCCTGTCTCGTGGGCCCCTGGTGGCTCCCGGCCACTTATGCCAACACCCACACACTTCATCTTCTACCCAAAAAAATGCCCATCCAGATCAAGCACGAGTTCTAGCTCGTTTTGCTGTGATTTTAGATCTCTTAGCTCAAAGCTCCATTCACAAAACTTCTTTGGGAGATTGTTGCTTGGTATGTGACTCCTCCATTGGTCCAATTAGTTTTTGTTCTAGTGCTTTATTCATTGAATTTTTTTTGCTGCTTAGGTGACCATGTTCTTGAGCTTGCATGTTGAGGTCCCAAGCAATTCCAATGCATGATATAGGCTCTAGGCACTTGTAGGAGTAGTTGCTATAGATCTTGTTTACTTTTATCCACTTTTATTTTGTAGTTACTAAAATTTCAGAAATTTTCAGAAAAATAAATATGCTTAGAAGAATGTACCAAGGAGGTTCCTCAGCAAAGAAAGGGCCAAGAATTGCTATACGTGAACAAGATATTAATTTGCCAAGGGACGCAAATGTACGGGCTTGTGAGTGGCCATCCGATGATTTTATGGTCGAAGAAGGCTTCAAGGAGGAATTTGACGCATATGTGCGTAATGCCGAGCTCGAGGACTTCTTACAAGATAAGTGTCATCAATATTATCAATTAACCGATTCCTTTGTGCGGAGGTTCGAATATATTTCTGCGCGTAATTCTCCTAGTGTCACGTTTGATATTTATGATACATCTTATACCATGGATTTAGAGGATTTCACAACTGCTTGCAAACTCCCGCAGTGGGGTAATATTAATGATCCTCCCAAATATGAATTTAGAGATTTTCTTGCTAATATTACTGTGGGAGAATCTAGGGACGTAGCACAAGCTGCCATAGGGAGCATTCATTTTCCTACTATACATTACTTTGCTCTCTTTATTGGTAGATGCATTAATGGTAAGGACGAGGTATGTCACATGTGTGCCCCTGATCTTTGTGTCCTCAAGAGTGCTGTGTCAGGTTATAAATGTTATAACTTGGGGGCAATAGTGTTGGGGAACGTTGCATAAAATAAAAAAATTCCTATGTTCACCAAGATCAATCTATGAGTTCATCTAGCAACGAGAGAGAGAGGAGTGCATCTACATACCCTTGTAGATCACGAGTGGAAGCGTTCAAGAGAACGGGGTTGAGGGAGTCATACTCGTCGTGATCCAAATCACCGGAGATCCTAGCGTCGAACGGACGGCACCTCTGTGTTCAACACACGTACGGTCAGCGTGACGTCTCCTCCTTCTTTATCCAGCAAGGGGGAAGGAGAGGTTGATGAAGATCCAGCAGCACGACGGCGTGGTGGTGGATGCAGCAGGGTTCCGGCAGGGCTTCGCCAAGCGACTACGGGAGGAGGAGGTGTAGCAAGGGGGGTAGGGAGGCGCCGGATGTTAGGGTGCGGATGCCCTCCCACCCCCCTCTTTATATAGGGACCCCAGGGGGGGCGCCGACCCTAGGAGATGGGATCTCCTAGGGGGGGCTGCGACCAGGGGGGTGGAGTGCCCCCCAAGGCAAGTGGAGGCGCCCCCTCCCCTAGGGTTCCCAACCCTAGGCGCAGAGGGGGGGCCAGGGGGGCGCACCAGCCCACCAGGGGCTGGTTCCCCTCCCACTTCAGCCCATGGGTCCCTCCGGGATGGGTGGCCCCACCGGGTGGACCCCCGGGACCCTTCCGGTGGTCCTGGTACAATACCGGTGACCCCCGAAACTTTCCTGATGGCCGAAACTCGACTTCCCATATATAATTCTTTACCTCCGGACCATTCCGGAACTCCTCGTGACGTCCGAGATCTCATTCGGGACTCCGAACAACTTTCGGTTTGCTGCATACTCATATTCATACAACCCTAGCGTCACCGAACCTTAAGTGTGTAGACCCTACGGGTTCGGGAGACATGTAGACATGACCGAGACGGCTCTCCGGTCAATAACCAACAGCGGGATCTGGATACCCATGTTGGCTCCCACATGCTCCTCGATGATCTCATCGGATGAACCACGATGTTGAGGATTTAAGCAACCATACAATTCCCTTTGTCAATCAGTACGTTACTTGCCCAAGATTCGATCGTCGGTATCCCAATACCTTGTTCAATCTCGTTACCGGCAAGTCACTTTACTCGTACCGTAATGCATGATACCGTGACCAGACACTTGGTCACTTTGAGCTCATTATGATGATGCATTACTGAGTGGGCCCATAGATACCTCTCCATCATACGGAGTGACAAATCCCAGTCTCGATCCGTGTGAACCCAACAGACACTTTCGGAGATACCTGTAGTGCACCTTTATAGCCACCCAATTACGTTGTGACGTTTGGTACACCCAAAGCACTCCTACGGTATCCGGGAGTTAAACGATCTCATGGTCTAAGGAAAAGATACTTGACATTGGAAAAGCTCTAGCAAACGAACTACATGGTCTTTGTGCTATGCTTAGGATTGGGTCTTGTCCATCACATCATTCTCCTAATGATGTGATCCCATTATCAATGACATCCAATGTCCATAGTCAGGAAACCATGACTATTTGTTGATCAATGAGCTAGTCAACTAGAGGCTCACTAGGGACATATTGTGGTCTGTGTATTCACACGTGTATTACGATTTCTGGATAATACAATTATAGCATGAATAAAAGACAATTATCATGAACAAGGAAATATAATAATAATCCTTTTATTATTGCCTCTAGGGCATATTTCCAACAGTCTCCCACTTGCACTAGAGTCAATAATCTAGTTACATTGTGATGAATCGAACACCCATAGAGTTCTGGTGTTGATCATGTTTTGCTCGCGGAAGAGGTTTAGTCAACGGATCTGCGACATTCAGATCCGTATGTACTTTGCAAATATCTATGTCTCCATCTTGAACATTTTCACGGATGGATTTGAAACGACGCTTGATGTGCCTGGTTTTCTTGTGAAACCTGGGCTCCTTGGCAAGGGCAATAGCTCCAGTGTTGTCACAGAAGAGAGTGATTGGCCCCGACGCATTGGGTATGACTCCTAGGTCGGTGATGAACTCCTTCATCCATATTGCTTCATGTGCTGCCTCCGAGGCTGCCATGTACTCCGCTTCACATGTAGATCCCGCCACGACGCTCTGCTTGCAACTGCACCAGCTTACTGCTCCACGATTCAACATATACACATATCCGGTTTGTGACTTAGAAACATCCAGATCTGTGTCGAAGCTAGCGTCAACGTAACCCTTTACGACAAGCTCTTCGTCACCTCCATAAACGAGAAACATGTCCTATGTCCTTTTCAGGTACTTCAGGATATTCTTGACCGCTGTCCAGTGTTCCTTGCCGGGATTACTTTGGTACCTTCCTACCAAACTTACGGCAAGGTTTACATCAGGTCTAGTACACAACATGGCATACATAATAGATCCTATGGCTGAGGCATAGGGGATGACACTCATCTCTTCTTTATCTTCTGCCGTGGTCGGGCATTGAGCGGAGCTCAATCTCACACCTTGTAATACAGGCAAGAACCCTTTCTTGGACAGATCCATTTTGAACTTCTTCAATATCTTATCAAGGTATGTGCTTTGTGAAAGACCTATGAGGCGTCTCGATCTATCCCTATAGATCTTGATGCCTAATATGTAAGCAGCTTCTCCAAGGTCCTTCATTGAAAAACACTTATTCAAGTAGGCCTTAATGCTGTCCAAAAGTTCTATATCATTTGCCATCAAAAGTATGTCATCTACATATAATATGAGAAATGCTACAGAGCTCCCACTCACTTTCTTGTAAACGCATGCTTCTCCATAAGTCTGCATAAACCCAAACGCTTTGATCATCTCATCAAAGCGAATGTTCCAACTCTGAGATGCTTGCACCAGCCCATAAATGGATCGCTGGAGCTTGCATACCTTGTTAGCATTCTTAGGATCGACAAAACCCTCCGGCTGCATCATATATAGTTCTTCCTTAAGATAGCCATTAAGGAATGCCGTTTTGACGTCCATTTGCCATATCTCATAATCATAGTATGCGGCAATTGCTAACATGATTCGGACGGACTTCAGCTTTGCTACGGGAGAGAAAGTCTCATCGTAGTCAACCCCTTGAACTTGCCGATAACCCTTAGTGACAAGTCGAGCTTTATAGATGGTAATATTACCATCCGCGTCCGTCTTCTTCTTAAAGATCCATTTGTTTTCTATCACTCGCCGATCATCGGGAAAGTCTGTCAAAGTCCATACTTTGTTTTCATACATGGATTCTATCTCGGATTGCATGGCTTCAAGCCATTTGTTGGAATCTGGGCCCACCATCGCTTCTTCATAGTTCGAAGGTTCATCGTTGTCTAACAACATGATTTCCAGGACAGGGTTGCCATACCACTCTGGTGTGGAACGTGTCCTTGTGGACCTACGAAGTTCAGTAGCAACTTGATCTGAAGTACCTTGATCATCATCATTAATTTCCTCTCCAGTTGGTGTAGGCATCACAGGAACATTTTCCTGAGCTGCACTACTTTCTGGTTCAAGAGGTAGTACTTCATCGAGTTCTACTTTCCTCCCACTTACTCCTTTCGAGAGAAACTCCTTTTCCAGAAAGGATCCGTTCTTGGCAACAAAGATCTTGCCTTCGGATCTAAGGTAGAAGGTATACCCAATGGTTTCCTTGGGGTATCCTATGAAGACGCATTTATCCGACTTGGGTTTGAGCTTTTCAGGTTGAAGTTTCTTGACATAAGCATCACATCCCCAAACTTTTAGAAACGACAGCTTAGGTTTCTTCCCAAACCATAATTCATACGGTGTTGTCTCAACGGATTTAGACGGTGCCCTATTTAAAGTGAATGTAGCTATCTCTAGAGCGTATCCCCAAAATGATAGCGGTAAATCGGTAGGAGACATCATAGATCGCACCATATCCAATAGAGTGTGATTACGACGTTCGGACACACCATTACGCTGAGGTGTTCCAGGCGGCGTGAGTTGTGAAACGATTCCACATTTCCTTAGGTGCGTACCAAATTCGTGACTCAAATATTCTCCTCCATGATCTGATCATAAGAATTTTATCTTTCGGTCATGTTGATTCTCTACTTCATTCTAAAATTCCTTGAACTTTTCAAAGGTCTCAGACTTGTGTTTCATCAAGTAGACATACCCATATCTACTTATGTCATCAGTGAGAGTGAGAACATAACAATATCCTCCGCGAGCATCAATGCTCACTAGACCACACACATCAGTATGTATGATTTCCAATAAGTTGGTTCCTCGCTCCATTGTTCCGGAGAACGGAGTCTTGGTCATTTTGCCCATGAGGCATGGTTCGCATGTGTCAAATGATTCATAATCGAGAGATTCTAAAAGTCCATCAGCATGGAGATTCTTCATGCGCTTGACACCAATGTGACCAAGGCGGCAGTGCCACAAGTATGTGGGACTATCGTTATCAACTTTACATCTTTTGGTATTCACACTATGAATATGTGTAACATTATGTTCGAGATTCATTAAGAATAAACCATTGACCATCGGGGCATGACCATAAAACATATCTCTCATATAAATAGAACAACCATTATTCTCGGATTTAAATGAGTAGCCATCTCGCATTAAACGAGATCCAGATACAATGTTCATGCTCAAACTTGGCACTAAATAACAATTATTGAGGTTTAAAACTAATCCCGTAGGTAAATGTAGAGGTAGCGTGCCGACGGCGATCACATCGACCTTGGAACCATTCCCGACGCGCATCGTCACCTCGTCCTTCGCTAGTCTCCGCTTATTCCGCAGCTCCTGCTGTGAGTTACAAATATGAGCAACAGCACCGGTATCAAATACCCAGGAGTTACTACGAGTACTGGTAAGGTACACATCAATTACATGTATATCAAATATACCTTTAGTGTTGCCGGCCTTCTTGTCCGCTAAGTATTTGGGGCAATTCCGCTTCCGGTGACCCTTCCCTTTGCAATAAAAGCACTCAGTCTCAAGCTTGGGTCCATTCTTTGACTTCTTCCCGGCAACTGGCTTACCGGGCGCGGCAACATCTTTGTCGTCCTTCTTGAAGTTCTTCTTACCCTTGCCCTTCTTGAACTTGGTGGTTTTATTAACCATTAACACTTGATGTTCTTTCTTGATTTCTACCTCTGCCGACTTCAGCATTGAAAATACTTCAGGAATAGTTTTCACCATCCCCTGCATATTGTAGTTCATCACAAAGCTCTTGTAGCTTGGTGGGAGCGACTGAAGGATTCTGTCAATGACCGCCTCGTCCGGGAGGTTAATGTCCAGCTGGGACAGGCGGTTGTGCAACCCAGACATTTTGAGTATGTGCTCACTGACAGAACTATTTTCCTCCATTTTACAACTATAGAACTTGTCGGAGACTTCATATCTCTCGACCCGGGCATGAGCTTGGAAAACCATTTTCAGCTCCTCGAACATCTCATATGCTCTGTGTTGCTCAAAACGCTTTTGGAGCCCCGGTTCTAAGCTGTAAAGCATGCCGCACTAAACGAGGGAGTAATCATCAGCATGTGACTGCCAAGCGTTCATAACGTCTTGGTTCTCTGGGATGGGTGCTTCACCTAGCGGTCCTTCTAGGACATATGCTTTCTTGGCAGCTATGAGGATGATCCTCAGGTTCCGGACCCAGTCTGTATAGTTGCTACCATCATCTTTCAGCTTGGTTTTCTCTAGGAACGCGTTGAAGTTCATGTTGACATGAGCGTTGGCCATTTGATCTACAAGACATATTTTGCAAAGATTTCAGACTAAGTTCATGATAATTAAGTTCATCTAATCAAATCATTTAATGAACTCCCACTCAGATTTGACATCCCTCTAGTCATCTAAGGGTTACATGATCCGAGTCGACTAGGCCGTGTCCGATCATCACGTGAGACGGACTAGTCATCATCGGTGAACATCTCCATGTTGATCGTATCTTCCATATGACTCATGTTCGACCTTTCGATCTCTGTGTTCCTAGGCCATGTCTGTACATGCTAGGCTTGTCAAGTTAACCTAAGTGTTTTGCATGTGTAAAACTGTCTTACACCCGTTGTATGTGAACGTAGGAATCTATCACACCCTATCATCACGTGGTGCTTCAAAACGACGAACTTTAGCAACGGCGCAGAGTTAGGGGGAACACTTTCTTGAAATTATTATAAGGGATCATCTTATTTACTACCGTCGTTCTAAGTAAACAAGATGCATAAACGTAATAAACATCACATGCAATTATATAGTAGTGACATGATATGGCCAATATCATATAGCTCCTTTGATCTCCATCTTCGGGGCTCCATGATCATCTTCATCACCGGCATGACACCATGATCTCCATCATCGTGTCTCCATGAAGTTGCTCACCAACTATTACTTCTACTACTATGGCTAACGGTTTAGCAATAAAGTAAAGTAATTACATGGTGTTAAATCATTGACACGCAGGTCATACAATAATTAAGACAACTCCTATGGCTCCTGCCGGTTGTCATACTCATCGACATGCAAGTCGTGATTCCTATTACAAGAACATGATCTCATACATCACAATATATCATTCATCATTCATCACAACTTTTGGCCATATCACATCACAAAGCAATTGCTGCTAAAAACAAGTTAGACGTCCTCTAATTGTTGTTGCATCTTTTACGTGGCTGCAATAGGGTTCTAGCAAGAATGTTTTCTTACCTACGAATAACCACAACGTGATTTGTCAACTTCTATTTACCCTTCATAAGGACCCTTTTCATCGAATCCGCTCCAACTAAAGTGGGAGAGACAGACACCCGCTAGCCACCTTATGCAACTAGTGCATGTCAGTCGGTGGAACCTGTCTCACGTAAGCATACGTGTAAGGTCGGTCTGGGCCGCTTCATCCCACAATACCGCTGAAGCAAAATACTACTAGTAGTGGCAAGAAAGTTGACAACATCTACGCCCATAACAGATTTGTGTTCTACTCGTGCAATAGAGAACTACGCATAGACCTAGCTCATGATGCCATTGTTGGGGAACGTTGCATAAAATAAAAATTTTCCTATGTTCACCAAGATCAATCTATGAGTTCATCTAGCAACGAGAGAGAGGAGTGCATCTAAATACCCTTGTAGATCGCGAGCGGAAGCGTTCAAGAGAACGGAGTTGAGGGAGTCGTACTCATCCAGATCCAAATCACCGGTGATCCTAGCACCGAACGGACGGCACCTCCGCGTTCAACACACGTATGGTCAGCGTGACGTATCCTCCTTCTTGATCCAGCAAGGGGGAAGGAGAGGTTGATGAAGATCCAGCAGCACGACGGCGTGGTGGTGGATGCAGCAGGGTTCCGGCAGGGCTTCGCCAAGCGACTACGGGAGGAGGAGGTGTAGCAAGGGGGGTAGGGAGGCGCCAGATGTCAGGGTGCGGTGCCCTCCCACCCCCCTCTTTATATAGGGACCCCAGGGGGGGCGGCCCTAGGAGATGGGATCTCCTAGGGGGGGCTGCGACCAGGGGGTGGAGTGCCCCCAAGGCAAGTGGAGGCGCCCCCTCCCCTAGGGTTCCCAACCCTAGGCGCAGAGGGGGGCCCAGGGGGGCGCACCAGCCCACCAGGGGCTGGTTCCCCTCCCACTTCAGCCCATGGGTCCCTCCGGGATGGGTGGCCCCACCCGGTGGACCCCCGGGACCCTTCCGGTGGTCCCGGTACAATACCGGTGACCCCCGAAACTTTCCTGATGGCCGAAACTCGACTTCCCATATATAATTCTTTACCTTCGGACCATTCCGGAACTCCTCGTGACGTCCGGGATCTCATCTGGGACTCTGAACAACTTTTGGTTTGCTGCATACTCATATTCATACAACCCTAGCATCACTGAACCTTAAGTGTGTAGACCCTACGGGTTCGGGAGACATGTAGACATGACCGAGACGGCTCTCCGGTCAATAACCAACAGCGGGATCTAGATACCCATGTTGTCTCCCACATGCTCCTTGATGATCTCATTAGATGAACCACGATGTCGAGGATTTAAGCAACCCCGTATACAATTCCCTTTGTCAATCGGTACGTTACTTGCCCGAGATTCGACCGTCGGTATCCCAATACCTTGTTCAATCTCGTTACCGGCAAGTCACTTTACTCGTACCGTAGTGCATGATCCCGTGACCAGACACTTGGTCACTTTGAGCTCATTATGATGATGCATTACCGAGTGGGCCCAGAGATACCTCTCCATCATACGGAGTGACAAATCCCAGTCTCAATCCGTGTCAACCAAACAGACACTTTTGGAGATACCTGTAGTGCACCTTTATAGCCACCCAGTTACGTTGTGACGTTTGGTACACCCAAAGCACTCCTACGGTATCCAGGAGTTACACGATCTCATGGTCTAAGGAAAAGATACTTGACATTGGAAAAGCTCTAGCAAACGAACTACACGATCTTTGTGCTATGCATAGGATTGGGTCTTGTCCATCACATCATTCTCCTAATGATGTGATCCCGTTATCAATGACATCCAATGTCCATAGTCAGGAACCATGACTATCTGTTGATGAACGAGCTAGTCAACTAGAGGCTCAGTAGGGACATATTGTGGTCTATGTATTCACACGTGTATTACGATTTCTGGATAATACAATTATAGCATGAATAAAAGACAATTATCATGAACAAGGAAATATAATAATATCCTTTTATTATTGCCTCTAGGGCATATTTCCAACAAATAATTGCATGTAGGTTGCAGAATAATAGTAGAAGGGGAGATTTCTTTGGAGGAATTTATGCAACCCGTGTGGCTAATTTTCTTAATATAGCTCCACGAGAGGGGGATATGATTGTACCTCCTGTTTATTTGGATAAAGAAGCTATGTTTGATCATCATTTTCTTGAGAGGAATGAACAATTCCTCCATTATCGACTAATCTATGACAGATGCAATGTCGTCCTGTTACTCTTCCTGCTCCCTACCTTTTTGATTATCAGGCAAAAGGAAGATTTGTTGTCACCAGGGAAGAAGCAACTGAATATGAGAGGGGAATGGAGGCAGCTCACCAACACGCTGCTGTTAAGGAGGCGGTCGCCTCTGTATCTCAGTACTACCCCAGTTTCACTTATGGATATCAGCCAGGCGGTCCTTGGTATTAAACCAACTTAGGCCAAAAGCCTAAGCTTGGGGGAGTACGTATTTCTCACCGACTTTACATTCATGTTCACACACTAGTAGTCGGTGCTCATACACTTCATTGTATTATCCATGTTAGTTTAAATTTCTTTTTCTAGTTTTCTTCTTGTGTGTTTGATAAACCTTAAGAAAAAACCAAAAAAATTAGTTAGTTTAATTTCCTTGCCTGTAGTAGAAATTAAAATGAAAACCCAAAAAGATTTCTAGTTCTTCTTCTTACTTGTTGGGAGCTTTCCCGTGTAAATAGCTTTATTTTCTTTTCTTTCTTTTGGGGGTCGAGAAGACCATATTGAAAATGCTTAGTGGCTCTTATATGCATGATTGTTTATTTAACTTAGAGCCTATATTACTTGTCTTCTCTCTTGAGTTGAATGCTTGTAGATTCCAGCTTAGTCCAATGCACGTGCACTCTTATTATTATACACATCGGTCGGTCGTGCAAGTGAAAGGCAATAATGACGATATATGATGGACTTATTGGGATGAGAAAAGCTGGTATGAACTCGACCTCTCTTGTTTTTGTAAATATGATGAGTTCATCGTTCCTGAGTCAGCTATTATGAAGTAAACATATTTGCAATGACATTTAGAGATTATAGTTTCTTGTGCCATGCTTGATTAGCTATGAGTTATAATGGTTTACCTTGCATGCCAACATTCTATTAGAATGATTATGATGTGATATGATGGGATGGTATCCTCCTTGAATGAATTGAGTGACTCGACTTGGCACATGTTCACGCATGTAGTTGAATCAAATCAACATAGCCTTCATGATATTTATGTTCATGGTGGATTATATCCTACTCATGCTTGTACTCGGTGTGAATTAATTTTAATGCATGTTTACGACTGTTGTCGCTCTCTCAGATGGTCGCTTCCCAGTCTTTTGCTAGCCTTCACCTATACTAAGCGGGAATACTGCTTGTGCATCCAAACTCCTTAAACCCCAAAGTTGTTCCATATGAGTCCACCATACCTACCTATATGCGGTATTTACCTTCCGTTCCAAGTAAATTTGTATGTGCCGAACTCCAAACCTTCAAATGAAATTCTGTTTTGTATGCTCGAGAAGCTCATGTTACAACTAGGGCTGCCTATATCTTCCATGCTAGGTGGGTTATTCTCAAGGGGAGTGGACTCCTCTCCTCATTCACGAGAAATGGCCGGTAATCGGGATGCCCAGTCCCATGATCCAAAAAGATCAAAGCAAATCAAAATAATTAAACAAAACTCCCCCAGGGTTGTTGTATGTTGGAGGCACTCGTTGTTTCGAGCAAGCCATGGATTGATGCTTGTTGGTGGTTGGGGGAGTATAAACCTTTACCATTTTGTTTGGGAACTGCCTATAATGCATGTAGTATGGAAGATACATCCATCTCATAGTTGTTGCGTTGACAGCAAAAGTATGCTGCCCAAAATGTTATTCAATCTCTATTTTAAAATCGAGCTCGGTCACCTCTACAAATCCCTGCTTCCCTCTGTGAAGGGCCTATCTATTTACTTTTATGTTGAGTCATCACCCTTCTTATTAATAGCACCCGCTGGAGAGCACACTATCATTTGCATTCATTATTACTGGTTTATATTGGGTATGACTTGACTGGATCTGTTTTACCATGAATTACAATGTTTAGTCAGTCCTTGATCTTTAAAGGTGCTCTGCATTTATGTTTTGCGGTCTCAGAAAGGGCTAGCGAGATACCATTTTTTTATATCATGTTATGATTATTTTGAGAAAGTGTTGTCATCCGAGTTTTATTATTATGGCTTGCTAGCTGATTATGCTATTGATGTGAGTAATTGTGAGACATGTGTGTTATTGTGAGTATGGTTAGTTCATAATATTTACTGAAACTTGAATGTTGACTTTTCATGTTACAACAACAAGAGCAAACAGAGTTTGTAAAAGTTTTTCTTTATCACTTTCAGTTTATCAACTGAATTGCTTGAGGACAAGCAAAGGTTCAAGCTTGGGGGAGTTGATACGTCTCCAACGTATCTACTTTTCCAAACACTTTTGCCCTTGTATTGGACTCTAACTTGCATGATTTGAATGAAACTAACCCGGACTGACGCTGTTTTCAGCAGAACTGCCATGATGTTGTTTTATGTGTAGAAAAGAAAAGATCTCGGAATGTCCTAGAAATCCACGGAGGCACTTTTTGGAATTAATAAGAATTTTTGGTGAAAGAATCAATGCCAGGGGGCCTACAGCCTGTCCACAAGATAGGGGGTGCCCCCCAGGGCGCGGCCTCCTATCTCATGGGCCCCCTCGACCTCCTCCGACCTCAACTCCAACTTCATATATTCCGTCTCGGGGAGAAAAAGATCAGAGAGAAAGTTTCATCACGTTTTACGACACGGAGCCGCCGCCAAGCCATAATCTCTCTTGGGAGGGCTGATCTAGAGTCTGTTCGGGGCTCCGGAGAGGGGGATTCGTCGCTGTCGTCATCATCAACCGTCCTCCATCACCAATTTCATGATGTTCACCGCCGCGCGTGAGTAATTCCATCATAGGCTTGCTGGACGGTGATGGGTTGGATGAGATTTACCATGTAATCAAGTTAGTTTTGTTAGGGTTTGATCCCTAGTATCCACTATGTTCTGAGATTGATGTTGCTATGACTTTGCTATGCTTAATGCTTGTCACTAGGGCCCAAGTGCCATAATTTCAGATCTGAACCTATTATGTTTTCACGAATATATGTGTGTTCTTGATCCTATCTTGCAAGTCTATAGTCACCTATTATGTGTTATGATCCGACAACCCCAAAGTGACAATAATCGGGATACTTCTCGGTGATGACCGTAGTTTGAGGACTTCATGTATTCACTATGTGTTAATGCTTTGGTCCGGTTCTCTATTAAAAGGAGGTCTTAATATCCCTTAGTTTCCACTAGGACCCCGCTGCCACGGGAGGGTAGGACAAAAGACGTCATACAAGTTCTTTTCCATAAGCACGTATGACTATTTACGGAATACATGCCTACATTACATTGATGAATTGGAGCTAGTTCTATATCACCCTATGTTATAACTATTGCATGAGGAATCGCATCCGGCATAATTATCCATCACTGATCCATTGCCTACGAGCTTTTCACATATTGTTCTTCGCTTATTTACTTTTCTGTTGCTACTGTTACAACTACTACAAAAACCCAAAAACATTTATCTTTACTTTTGCTACCATTACCTTTATTATCATACCACTTTTGCTCCTAAACACTTTGCTGCAGATACTAAGTTATCCAGGTGTGGTTGAATTGACAACTCAACTGCTAATACTCAAGAATATTCTTTGGCTCGCCTTGTGTTGAATCAATAAATTTGGGTTGAATACTTTACCTTTGAAAGCTGTTGCGATCCCCTACACTGGTGGGTTATCAGACCTGCATGTCAATCATTAAGCGCTATGTAATGCTTTACTTTATCACTAAGCAGTACAAATAGTTGTAGAAGCATGGTTGGCGTGACAACCCTGATGGCGACACGGTGATGGAGATCATGGTGTCATGCCGATGATGATGGAGATCATGCTGGTGCTTTGAAGATGGAGATCAAAAGCACAAGATGATGGCCATATCATGTCACTTATGATTTGCATGTGATGTTAATCCTTTTATGCATCTTATTTTGCTTAGGACGATGGTAGCATTATAATGTGATTCCTCACTAAAATTTCAAGATAAAATTGTGTTCTCCCCAAGTGTGCACCGTTGTGAAAGTTCGTCATTTCGTAGCACCACATGATGATCGGGTGTGATAGACTATACGTTTGCATACAATAGGTGAAAGCCAGTTTTGCACATGCGGAACACTTAGGTTAAACTTGACGAGCCTAGCATGTACAGACATGGCCTTGGAACACAAGAGATCGAAAGGTCGAACATGAGTTATATAGTAGATGATCGGACTTGGGTTAGTGAATTTGGATCATGTTACACTCGGACGACCGGAGGGATGTTTATTTGAGTAAGAGTTATTAGGTAATATGATTAATTGAACTCATTATCATGAAAAATAGTCTAAGTTGTCTTTGCAAATTTTGTTGTAGATCAATAGCTCACGCTGTAGCTCCCTGTTTCAATGTGTTCCTAGAGAAAGACTAAGTTGAAAGATATTGTAAGCAATTATGCGGACTAGGTCTGTAGTCTGTGGATTATCCTCACTGCTGCATAGAAGGCTTATGTCCTTGATGCACTGCTCGGTGTGCCAACCCCTCTAGCGTCGTCTATGGATGTTGTGACCATCTGGCGGGCATGTTCTGATGACTACTTGATAGTTTAGTGCGCCATGATTTACGGCTTAGGATCTGGGATCCAAAGACATTTTGAATGCCATGTAAAATATGAGATGTTCCAAGAGTTGAAATTGGTATTTCAGGCTTGTGCCTGTGTTGAGAGGTATGAGACCTCTGACAAGTTCTTTGCCCACAAGATGGAGGAGAACAGCTCAGCCAGTGAGCATGTCCTCAGAATGTCTGGGTACTACAATCTCTTGAATCAAGTGGGATTAATCTTCCAGATAAGATAGTGATTGACCGAGTTCTCTAATTACTATCACCAAGCTCCTAGAGCTTCATGATGAACTATAACCTGCAGGGGATGGAGATGATCCCGGAGTTTTTCGTGGTGCTTAAGGCCGCGAAGGTAGAAATCAAGAAGGAGCATCAAGTGTTGATGGTTAACAAGACCACTGGTTTCAAGAAGTGCAAGGGCAAGAAGGAAAATTTCATGAATGGCAAGCAAGTTGTTGCTCGAGTGAAGAAACCCAAGGTTGAACCCAAACCCGAGACAAAGCGCTTCTATTGTAAGGGGAAGAATCACTGGTAGCGGAACTACCCCAAATACTTGGTAGATAAGAAGGCTGGCAACTTCAACAAAAGTATATTTGATATACGTGTTATTCATGTGTACCTTACTAGTACTCCTAGTAGCACCTGGGTATTAGATACGAGCTCAATTGCTAATATTGGTAACTCGAAACAAAAGTTGCGGAATAAACAGAGACTAGCTAAGTGCAATGTGACGATGTGTAAGTGTTTCCAAGGTTGATGTGATCACCATCGCATGCTCACATGTTCATAATATTGATGCCAAAAGATGCAAAGTTAATAATGATAATACGCCATACTTGTGGCACTGCTCCTTAGGTCATATTGGTGTAAAGTGCATGAAGAAGCTCCATGTTGATGGATCTTTGGACTTACTTGATTTTGAATCGCTTGAGACATGGGAACCATGCCTCATGGGCAATATGACTAAGACCCTGTTTTTCGGGACGATGGAGTGGGCAAGTGACTTATTGGAAATGATACATACCGATGTATGTGGTACGATGAACATTGAAGCACACGGTGGATATCGTTATTTTCTTACCTTCACTGATGATTTGAGTAGATATGGGTATATTTACTTAATGAAACACAAGTATGAAACATTTGAAAAGTTCAAACAATTTCAGAGTGAAGTTGAAGATCATCGTGACAAGAAGATAAAATGTCTATGATATGATCGTGGAGGTGAATATCTGAGTTACGAGTTTGGTATACATTTAAAACATTGTGGAAGTTGTTCCACAACTCATGCCACCTGGAACACCACAACGTAATGGTGTGTCCAAACATCATAACCGTACTCTATTGGATATGGTGCGATCTATGATGTCTCTTACTGAATTGCCACTATAGTTTTGGGGTTATGCATTAGAGACAACTTCACTTTAAATAGGGCACCATCTAAATCCGTTGAGACGACACTGTGTGAATTATGGTTTGGCAAGAAACCTAAGTTTTCCTTTCTTAATGTTTGGGGCTGTGACGCTTATGTGAAAAGGCTTCAGCCTGATAAGCTCGAACCCAAAGCAGACAAGTATGTCTTCATAGGATACCCTAAGGAAACAGTTGGTACACCTTCTATCTTAGATCCGAAGGCAATTCTTTGTTGCAAAGAATGGATCCTTTCTAGAGAAGGAGCTTCTCTCGAAAGAATTGAGTGGGAGGAAGGTCGAACTTGATGAGGTTGTTGAACTGTCACTTCAGTTAGAAAGTAGCACGGCGCAGAAAGATGTTTCTACGACGCCGGCACCAAGTGAAGGGGAAGCTAATGATGATGATCATGAAGCTTCAGATCAAGTTACTACCGAGCCGCGTAGGTCAACAAGGACTCGTATTGCCCTGAGTGGTACGACAATCCTGTCTTGGAGGTCATGTTGTTAGACAAGAGTGAACCTACGAGCTATGAAGAAGCGGTGGTTGGCCCGGATTCCAACAAATGGCTAGGAGCCATGAAATTCGAGATAGGATCCATGTATGAGAACAAAGTATGGACTTTGGTGGACTTGGCCAATGATCGGCAAGCCATAGAGAATAAATGGATCTTTAAGAAGAAGATAGTCGCTGATGGTAATGTCACCGTTTATAGAGCTCAGCTTGTTGCAAAGGGTTTTCGACAAGTTCAAGGAGTTGACTATGATGAGAATTTCTCACTCGTAGTGATGCTAAAGTCTATTGGGATTATGTTAGAAGTTGCTGCATTTTCAGATTACGAAATCTGGTAGATGGATGTCAAAACAAATTTTCCTTGACGGTTTCCGTGAGGAAAGGTTGTATGTGATACAACCAGAAGGTTTTGTCAATCCTAAGTATGCTAAAAGGTATGCAAGCTCCAGCGATCCTTCTGTGGAGCAAGCATCTCGGAGTTGGAATGTACGCTTTGATGAGGTGATAAAAGCTTTTGGGTTTATACCAAGTTTGCAATAAACTGGTATTTACAAGAAAGTGAATGGGAGCACTACGACATTTCTGATAAGTATATGTGGATGACATATTGTTGATTGGAAATGATGTAGAATTTCTGGAAAGCATAAGGGGTTGTTTGAAAGGAGTTTTTCAAAGGAAGACCTGGGTAAAGCTGCTTAAATATTAGGCATCAAGATCAAGCCGCCTGATAAGACTTTCATAGAGCACATACCTTGAAATGGTTTTGAAGGAGTTCAAAATGGCTCAGTCAAAGAAGGGAGTTCTAGCCTGAGTTGTAAGGTGTGAAGTTGAATAAGACTCAAAGCTCGACCACGGCAGAAGAAAGAGAAAAGACGATGGTTGGCCCCTATGCCTTAGCCATAGGCTCTATACGGTATGCCATGCTATGTACCGCACTTGATGTTTGCCTTGCCACATGTCTGGCAAGGGGGTACAAGAGTGATCCAGGAGGGAACCACTGGATAGAGGTCAAAAAATTATCCTTAGAGGAATAAGGAAATGTTTCTCGGTTATGGAGGTGAAAAAGAGTTCGGTGTAAAGGGTTACGTCGATGCAAGATTTAACACCAATCCGGATGACTCTGAGTAGCAGACCGAATACATATAGTGGATCAGCTATTTGGAATAGCTCCAAGTGGAGCATGGTAGCAACATCTACAATATGACATAGAGATTTGTGAAGTACACGTGGGTCAGAATGTTGCAGACTCGTTGACTAAAACCTCTCTCACAAGCATAACATGATCAAACCCCAGAACTCATTAGGTGTTAATCACATGGTGATGTGAACTAGATTATTGACTCTAGTGCAAGTGGGAGACTGTTGGAAATATGCCCTAGAGGCAATAATAAATTGGTTATTACCATATTTCCCTGTTCATGATAATCGTTTATATTATCCATGCTAGAATTGTATTGATCAGAAACTGAGGTACGTGTGTGGATACATAGAGAACAATGTGTCCCTAGTGAGCCTCTACTAGACTAGCTCATTGATCAAAGATGGTTAAGGTTTCATAACCATAGACATGAGTTGTCATTTGATAACAGGATCACATCATTAGGAGAATGATGTGATGGACAAGACCCAACCGTAAGCATTTCATTTGATCGTATTAGTTTATTTCTACTACTTTTTCATGTCAAGTATCTGTTCCTAAGACCATGAGATCATGCAACTCCCTGACACTGGAGGAATACCTTTTGTGTAACAAACGTCGCAATGTAACTGGGTGACTATAAAGATGCTCTACATGAATCTCCGAGGGTGTCCATTGAGTTGGCATGGATCAAGACTGGGATTTGTCACTCCGTATGATGGAGAGGTACACTGGGGCCTCTCGGTAATACAAGATCACAAGAAGCTTGCAAGCAATGTGACTAAGGAGTTAGTCGCGGGATCTTGTATTAAGAACGAGTAAAGAGACTTGTCGGTAACGAGATTGAACTAGGTGTGGAGATATCAACGACTGAATCTTGGGCAAGTAACATACCGCTAAACAAAGGGAACTGCATACGGGACTGATTGAATCCATGGCATCATGGTTTGACCGATAAAGATCTTCATGGAATATGTGGGAACCAATATGGACATCCAGGTCCCATTATCACTACGGGAAACAGCAGATTTGCCGTTTGTGGATTACAGACGGCAAAGACTTTGCCGTCTGGAAGCAGACGACAAAGTCAGACGGCAAAGAATAGCCGGCAAAGAATACTTTGTCGTCTGCTGTTTATCGGGATGACGACAAAGAGTTTGCCATCAGTCAATAGGGTTCGCCGTGAGCGGACTAGCCAGACGGCAAAAATATGCCAACACACGGAGCAGTCGCCCTAACGGACGACGTCAAGTACTTTGCCGTCAGCTAGGCTATGTCTTTGTCATCATCCTCATATACCCACACGGCAAAGCAAATATTTTTATTTTTAAAAAACGAAACAATGTAGAAGTCGTAGATGGCCGAAGGCGTAGGGAAAATCTTTCACAGCTATGACGAATGAACAATTTTTTACGAGACAAAAGTACTCTCTTTACATACTATATATCCATCATCACAGTATAATTATACAATATAATGTTCTCCATTTATAAAACAGACGAACTGGCCGTGGTGTGACGGACGAGCGAACGAACGAAACAACACCAATTTTTTTTACTACAAATCGGACGAACTGGCCCTTGCCAGTGTCGAGATCTGAGAGCGGGCATCGAGCTCGAGGAGGCGAAGGGTGGTCTTCGGGCGGAGTTGACCATGGCGCCATGGATCCCCTGGTCGGGAGGAGGTGTGGGGTCACGGACGGGGAGGAGGAGGATCCCTCTGCGGCCTCCAGCTCAGGCAGTGGTGAGGCGAAGGTCGACCAGGCGGGAGGTTGTGCTGCAGAGGAGCTCCGATGAGCTCTTGGCAACGGCGCCGCCGTGTCGAAGGGCGGCGGCTGTTGACGAGCAGGGGAGGAGGCGCGGGGTCGCAGGCGGGGAGGAGGATCTCGCACCGGCGAGGCAGGGTCGGCCAGCTGCAGTTGACGAGCAAGGGAGGAGGAGGAGGCGCCAGGTCACGGGCGGGGAGGAGGAAGAGGATCCCGCGGCGGCCTCTGGCTCAGGCGACGGCGAGGCCGGGTCGAGCAGCAGGGGTTGACGAGCAGGGGAGGTGGAGGAGGATCCCGCGCCGGCCACGGCTCAGGCGACGTGCAGGATCGAGCAACGGGGGTTGACAAGCAGGGGAGGTGGAGGAGGATCCCGCGCCGGCCACGGCTCAGGCGACGTGCGGGATCGACCGGCGGCAGTTGGACGAGCAGGGGATAAGAGAGGGAGAGATGCGGTCGGTCGTGAGGGGTGGGTGTTGTGCGGCAGAAGGAGGGATCGAGGGAGAGATGCGGTCGGTTGTGGTGGGGCCTTGGGGATAAGAGAGAGATGGGATGGGTGGTTGGGGCGCGCATGGTGACTGGTGAGAGACACAGGCGGGTGCGAGCAGCCTAGATCACGCCATGTCACCGATCCGTGGGATCAATCCGCGTGCTGTGTTTTCTCTTTGCCGTCTGCGATTTTTTTTACACACGGCAAAGA
This sequence comes from Triticum aestivum, assembly GCF_018294505.1. Taxonomy (NCBI): domain Eukaryota; kingdom Viridiplantae; phylum Streptophyta; class Magnoliopsida; order Poales; family Poaceae; genus Triticum; species Triticum aestivum. Next base: position 685,769,783 of record NC_057801.1, on the reverse strand, counting down.
GCTTTGTTTGCTGTCTGTAAACGAAATTGCAGACGGCAAAGTCTTTGCCGTCTCCAATTTCGATTACAGACGGCAAAGAGAGCTCTTTGTTGTCTGTAAAAAAAAACCCAGACGGCAAAGAGTCTTTGCCGTGTGTGTTTTTTTTAGAGACAGCAAAGTATGTATTTGCCGTCAGTTGTTCTTTCCCGTCAGCTGCTGTCGGCAAAAATTGTCTTTGCCGTCTGGCCCGACAAAATGCTGACGGCAAAGAATAGTACTGACGGCAAATCTCATGTTTCCCATAGTGTATTTGTTATTGACCGGAGAAGTGTCTCGGTCATGTCCACATGATTCTTGAACCCGTAGGGTCCACATGCTTACCATTCGGTGATGCTAGAGTAGTATTAGGATATTCACATTGGTGACCGAATGTTGTTCCGAGTCCCGGATGACATCCCGGATGTCATGAGGAGCTACGGAATGGTCCAAAGGTAAATATTCATATATGGGAAGTCATATTTTGGCTACCGGAAAAGTTTTGGGTTTTACCGGTATTGTACCGGGAAGCTTCTGAAAGGTTCTAGAAGGTTTCGGAGGAGTCCGGAAGGGTCCCTCCAGCACCTAGGGCGTGCATGGGATATAACCTATAGGGGGCGTCCTAGCCTTATTGGTCTAGGCACACTAGCCCCCTAAGGCACATCCGCCTAGGGGAAGGGAAACCCTAAGGGAGAGGGCCCTCCACTTGGCTTGGAGGGCACTCCTCCCCCTTTGGCCACCTCCCCTCCTTGGAGGAGGGGCTAGGGATGTGCTCCCATCCCTCCAACACCCCTATATATAGTAGGGAGGAGGCGTAAGGGCTGGAGACAACAATTCCCATGCCCTGCGGCCTCCCCTCTCTCCCGTTCTTGCCCGTTCGTAGTTCCGGAGGCGCTTGGCGAAGCCCTGCTAGGATTGCTCCACCACCATCTCCACCACACCGTCATGCTGGTTGAGATCCCATCTACTTCTGCTCCCTCTCTTATTGGATCAGGAAGGAGGAGACATCACCGTGCCGCATGTCTGCTAAACGTGGAGGTGCCATCTGTTCGGCGCCAGATCGGATTTGATCTCGATTGGATCGTGAAGAGTACGACTACATCAACCGCGTTATATACGCTTCCACTTAGCGATCTACAAGGGTATGTATATCCAATCTCTCCTCTCGTAGATGGTCATCTCCTAGATTGATCTTGGTGAGTGTAGGAAATTTTTGTTTCCCATGCTACGTTCCTCAACAGGATGCCAACCCGGGCATCCCCAAGATTAGATGATTGATACTTATTTAAATATTAAGTAGGGATGCCTTGGGAATCCCCAAGATTGAGCTCTTGTGTCTCCTTAATTCCTCTTCTGTCACGGTTTCCCTAAATCTCAAAAACTTCATGCACACAAAACTCAACAAGAACTCATGTGATAAGTTAGTATAAATCCACGCAAAACCTTCTCATTCTCTACTGTAGAAAATCACTAAAATTATAACTTGATATTGCATGCTAAATGCCTCTGTATATTTAATACTCCCATCCTCAAATAGAATCATTAAACAAGCAAACATATGCAAACAATGCAATCATAACATCAATTTGTCTAAACAGAACAGTCTATAAAGGATTAAGGAAGATCCATACTTATTTAACTCAAAAAATTATGAACATGTATCAAATGTAGATAATTTATCATTTCATACATCACATTCTGGCTTTTCTACGGAATTTTTGCAATAGCGACAAACTTTCTGTTTTGAAACATCAACTCATATACTTGCAAATTATGCATGGTAAAGGCTATCATTGACACTTTTATTAAATTAAAACATACAAAACCTTATTGTAAATAAAATCAAGTAAATCCAACTAAAATAAAATGACACTCAAAGCAAAACACATATGATGTGAGGAATAAACATATAGCTCCAAGGTTATAGATAATGTTGAAGACGAAGGAGGGGATGCCTTCCGGGGCATCCCCAAGCTTAGTTGCTTGGATATTCCTTGAATATTACCTTTGGGATTCCTTGGGAATTCCCAAGCTTAGTGTCTTGCCACTCCTTATTGTCCTCATATCGATATCTCACCCAAAACTTGAAAACTTCAATCACACCAAACTTAACGAAACTTCGTGAGGTAGGTTAGTATGATAAAGAGAAAATCATTCACTTGGGTAATGTCAAATACAAGTTTCATGATTGTTTCCACATAATGCCTATTGTACCTTATCATTTCCACAATTTTTATCACTTAATATAAGTTATGGAAACACTAAAACAAGCAAACTATGCATTGAAAACAGAATCTATAAAAAACAGAATAGTCTGTAATGATCTGGACAACCACCATACTTATGAAGCTATACAAATTCTGAAAAATTAGGACAATGTAGAAAATTTGTATATAAATCATATGTAATTTTTTATCCAATTATCACGTTCCAGTGATTTATAGAATTTCTACACTGGACACAAAACTTTCAATTTTTGCACAGAATCAAGTCACCTATCATCCACACTACCCCAAAGGCTTTACTTGGCACTTTATTGAAACAAAAGCTATAAAAATGATTAACACAATAGCTTAATCATGTGCACACACAAAAGCAGTAGGTATAAGTGTTGGGTTGTCTCCCAACAAGCGCTTTTCTTTAATGCCTTTTTAGCTAGGCATGATGATTTCAATGATGCTCACATAGAAGTAAAGAATTGAAACACAAATAGAGCATCATGAATCACATGGCAAGAACATTTAAGTCTAACCCACTTCCTATGCATAGGGATTTTGTGAGAAAACAATTTATGAGAACAAGAACCAACTAGCATAGGAAGGCAAAACAAGCATGACTTCAAAACCTTCAACACATAGAGAGGAAACTTGATATTATTGAAATACCTAGAAGCATATGTTCCACTCTCATAATAATTTTCAGTAGCACAATGAATGAATTAAACAATATAACTATCACATAAATCATTATTTTCAAGATTCATAAGCATAGAAATTTTACTACTCTCCACATAGGCAAAATTCTTCTCATTCATAGTATGGGGGAGCAAATTCAACAAAATAACTACCATGTGATACTTGATTGAAATCATGATGACAAGTTTCATGGTTATTAATATTTTTTATAAAATAGGTGTCATCACAATAATCATCATAAATAGGAGGCATGCTTTCATTATATAAATTTGCTCATCAAAACTTGGGGGACTAAAAATATCATTTTCATCAAACGTAGCATCCCCAAGCTTATGGCTTTGCATATCATTAGCATCATGGATATTCAAAGAATTTATACTAACAACATTGCAATCCTGCTCATCATTCAAATATTTAGTGCCAAACATTTTATTGACGTCTTCTTCTAACAACTGAGCACAATTTTCATTTCCATCATTTTCACGAAAGGCATTATAAAGAAGAATAATATAAGGCAACCTCAATTACATTTTTTTGTAGTTTTATTTTTATAAACCAAACTAGTGATAAAACAAGAAACTAAAATATTCAATTGCAAGATCTAAGATATACCTTCAAGCACTCACCTCCTTGGCAACGGTGCCAGAAAAGAGCTTGATGTCTACTACACAACCTTCTTCTTGTAGACTCGTGTTGGGCCTCCAGCGCAGAGTTTTGTAGGATAGTAGCAATTTTCCCTCAAGTGGATGACCTAAGGTTTATCAATCCATGGGAGGCGTAGGATGAAGATGGTCTATCTCAAGCAACCATGCAACCAAATACAAGAAATCTCTTGTGTCCCCAACACACCCAATACAATGGTAAATTGTATAGGTGCACTAGTTCGGTGAAGAGATAGTTATACAAGTGTAATATGTATAGTAGATATAGGATTTTGTAATCTGAAAATATAAAAACAGCAAGGTAGCAAGTAGTAAAATTGAGCATAAACGGTATTGCAATGCTTGAAGGCCTATGGTTCATACTTTCACTAGCGAAAAATCTCTCAACAATGATAACATAATTGGATCATATAACAATCCCTCAACGTGCAACAAAGAATCACTCGAAAGTTCCTCTCACGAAGAACATACGATGAAATTGCTTGTAGGATATGAAACCACCCCAAAATTATTCTTTCTGATCAATCTATTGGGCTATTCCTATAAGTGTCACAAATAGCCCTAGAGTTCGTATTAACATAACACCACATGACACACATCAATCAACCCTAATGTCACCTAACTACTCCAATGTCACCACAAGTATCTGTGGGTCAATTATATGATATGCATCACACAATTTCAGATTCATAATATTCAATCCAATGCAAAGAACTTCAAGAGTACCCCAAGATTTCTATCGAAGAAAGGAATATGAAAATGCGTACCAACCCCTATGCATAGATTACCCCAATGTCACCACGGGGATCCGCAAGTTGATAACCAAAACATACATCAAGTGGATCAATAGAACATCCCATTGTTACCATGGTTGTCCCATCGCAAGACATACATCAAGTACTCTCACATCCAAAAGATTCAATCCGACATAAAAAAAACCTCAAAGGAAAAGATTAAATTCATGACAAGTTAGATAGGGAAGAACACCATAAGATCCAACTATAATAACAAAGCTCGTGGTACATCAAGATTGTGCCAAATCAAGAACATGAGATAGACAGAGAGAGAGAGAGAGAGAGAGAGATAAAACACATAGCTACCGGTACAAACCCTCAGCCCCGAGGGTGGACTACTCCCTCCTCATCATGGTGGCCGCCGGGATGATGAAGATGGCCTCCGGTGATGATTTCCCCCTCCGACAGGTGCCAAAATAGGGTCCTAATTGGTTTTTCATGGCTATAGAGGCTTGTGGTGGCAGAACTTCTCATCTAAGGTTCTTTTTGGGAGTTTTGGTATTTATAGGAATTTTTGGCATTGGTCTCACGTCAAGGGGGTGCCCGAGGGGCCCACAAGTTGTAGGGGTGCGCCCTCCCCCTAGGGTGCACCCTGGTCGTTTGTGGCCACCTCATCCACTTCCTGGCCCAGCTCTGGTGCTTCGGGGCTCTCTTTTAGTCCATAAAAAATCACTGTAAATTTTCAGCCCATTCCGAGAACTTTTATTTCTGCACAAAAAACGACACCACGGTAGTTCTCCTGAAAACAACATTAGCATGGGTTAGTTCTAATCAAATCATACCAAAACTATATAAATTGTTGTAAACTTGGCATGAATACTTCATAAATTATAGATATGTTGGAGACGTATCAGCCATGCTAATTGAGTCACGTGGCCTTCTATGGTAGCCCTCGGTGGCACCGGAAAGAACGCCGGCAACCGTCGAGGTTTTACCTGGACTCTGGCGTGATCGCTAGAGGATACAGTGGAACCCTAGAAAACCTTGGGGAAACGTTTAAATATCGTTCCACAACTGATACAGGACTAGAATGCAAAATTAGAAGCATCTCTCGGACCTAGCGATCTGGGCCGTCCTGGACCGAACCACCCTTTAGCATGCCTGGATGACACAACTAGCGGGGGCACGATCATAAACGAGCTATGCCAACAAGTCCTGCATAACACGTACGCGAAAGATATTTCTTGCCTAAAGCGACATAGAGGATGCACTTGCTGAAGGGAATATCACCTAGCACAAATCTAATTGTAACTCAGTGGCATGTATCATTCGCTGAAGAGAATATCACTTAGACTGTTTGAGTTCAACTCAGGGATATTTTTTTTACTTTTAATGACGCTTTAGAAGGAACAAACAACTAAACTGATACAGGACTAGAATGCAAAATTAGCAGCATCTCCCGGACCTAGCCATCTAGCCCGGCCCGGCCCACCCTTTTTTGAGCAAACACAATAGGGAAAAACTCCTTACTGTAACTCTATTTTTTCATTGATTAGTGAAAGGGTTACATAAGGCTGTACAAAGGGGAAGAAACATGAAAACACATTACTATGTGCCTAGCCACGATTGCATCCCATCCTTTAAAGTAGGTCTGGCTCTTTTGATGATAGTGCTATAATGTTCATTGAAGCATGCAGTGCAGTATAATAGGTCTCTGTCATTATTATCAAAGATGATGCCATTCCAGTGCTTCCAAATGCTCCAACACCCTGCTACCAGACTTTCCTTGAAACCCTTGTTATGATTTCTGGTCTTTCCTTCTTGAAGCATCTCAATGGTATCCAGATTTGTGTTCCAAACCATTCCAATAGCCATCCAGAAGTTTTTGCTGAAATCACATTCAAACAATATGTGTTGTAGGTATTCATTGGGGTCTTCATCAGATAGTACACATCTTTTGCTATCTACATGGAAATTCTTCCTGGTCAGCAGGTCTCTAGTATTTAGTCTATCTAGCAAAAGAAGCCAGAAAAAGAATTTTTGTTTAGGTAGATTGCAAGATTTCCAGATCCATTGGAAAGGTTTTGCTGCATCTGGTGGGTTACCAATAAGGTGCAGGTATATTATTTTATTGGAATATTTGTTGGCCTTCCACAGATATTCCCAGTAGTCTTTATTGGTACTGTCATGATGTATGCTATTTATGAGGCCCAACATTTCTTGACTGTGCTAAGCTGCTACAGAGGACATAGGAAGGTGAAACATACATAAAAATCAGTGTTTGCTTGAGTTATGGTGGTGGCTATAGTGCAGTCAGCATCTTTGGCAAAGGAATATAGTTGTGGGAATATGTTCTTTAAAGTGTCATCTTTCCATCTATCATGCCATAGTTTCATAGTGTTACCTACAATAGGTTTGCATGTAGTCATGCTTTTGAATCCTTATAGTAGTGAGCAACAATCTCTCCACTAGAAGGATCCAACTTTGGTAGGATAGGAAGGTACTGATCCACCATTGTAGTATGTGTCCCATATCAATTCAACCCATGGGATGTCTTGTTTATTGAAAAACTTGTAGATAAATTTTGTCAGGAGTGCCCTGTTTTGCATTCTCGGGTCTAAAATGCCTAGGCCACCTGCTTTCTTGGGTAAGCATACAGTATCCCATTTAACTAGGAAAATTCCTTGTTTATTAATCTTATTGCCATACCATAGGAAACCTCTACCAGATTTTTCAAAATGGTCCAGTATAGTAAATGGTACTCTGATGCAACACATGGCATAAATAGGGAGAGCAGATACCAAAGCTTTCTAGTGAGTTAATCTACTAGAATATGTCATAAGGTTTGCAATTCTAGATAGTCTCTTGTCCAATCTAGTTACCATTGGCATAAGGTCATCTACCTTAGGTCCTATGGATCCCATTGGAAGGCCAAGGTATGTGAAAGGCATACTCTCCTTTTTACATACAAGGATATTGGTCAATTCTAGTGCTCTTTCTTCAGTGATGTTGATAGGTACTAGGGATGATTTGCTATAGTTAACCTTTAGTCCTGTAAATTCAGAGAATATATTCAATATTCATAATCTTGGTTAACTCAGCAGGTTCTACTGGTAATATGATAAGAGTGTCATCATCATACTATATGATGGGATATCTTCTGGTGCCCATGATCTGTATAGTGAGTGATAGCTCTCCATGAGACCACGCCTCATTAACTAATTTTTGCAGTAGTTCGGCTACCATAACATATAGTAGAGAGGAGAAAAAGGATCTCCTTGTCGCACTCCTCTTTTGCACTTGATGCTCTTACCAGGTACTCCATTCATGATGACAGATGCAGAGGCTATAGATAGGATCATATTTACCCATCCAATCCATTTGGGAGAGAAACCTATGTGTTCCATCATATAATATATAGCATGGTGATCCACCTTATCAGATGCTTTTTCAAAGTCTATCTTGAAAATGATAATAGGGTTTTTGATTTATGACACATGTGGATGTATTCAAAACTCCATGCTAGGCAATCCTGGATGTTTCTGGTTTTAATGAAACCATATTGGTTTCTACTGATCCTGTTCGCCACCTCCTTTTGTGCTCTGTTGGCAAGTAGTTTGGTAATGATTTTAATGGGCATACTAACCAGGGAGATGGTCCTAAAGTCATTAGGTGTCTTAGGGTTGTCCTTTTTGGAATAAGTCTTATGAAAGTAGAGTTTACAGGCTCCAAGGAAAATCTCTCATTGTAGAAATCATCAATGAATTTGTATATGTATTCCTTGATTATGGGCTAGCATCTTTTCAAGAAAAAACCATTGAAACCATCAGGCCCAGGAGATTTTTCATTTGACATATATTTGATAATATCATCAATTTCCTCTGTTGAGAAATTGCTGTCTAGGGTTTCATCAATTTGTGCCAATACTAGGTGATCAATATTACATAGTTTCTTAGTATTCTCAGTCATGCTAATCCTTTCTTTGAATGATTGCCATATGATAGTTGGCTTTTGGTCATGATCATATACCTCCATATTATTAGTGTTCTTTAGGAAAGATATATAATTATGTCTGAACACCTAGGTAGCAATAGCATGAAAGAATTTTGTGTTTCCATCACCTAATTTGGCCCATCTTATGTTGGCTCTGATCCTCCAATATTTCCTTTTTTGCTTCAAATTGGTTATTGGTATGGGTATAAGAGCCTTTCTAAAATTTCTCTCAATTCTTGTCAAGTGTCTCTGGTCTTCTATGTCATCCAACAACTTGACAAAGTAGTAGCTGTTTTCTATGGTTTTATTTAATTGAGAGAAATTTTTACTCCATGCTTTAAGGCCTTTTTTGACTGCTTTGAATTTAGCCACCATGTTTTAGTAGAGTTTGCATAGTGAGCACTATTTTGCACGCATTGTTCAACAATTTCCAGAAAACCTACAAAATTAGCCCAAAATTCCACAAATCTAAAGATTTTACTTTTGGGAATATTGCTATCAATTTGTACATTAATAGGTACATGGTCTGATGTAATTTTTTCCATTGGGAAAGCCATCGTGTTTGGATGATCATTTATCCAGTCTGAGCTAGTGAAGATCCAGTCAAGCTTTTCCAGTAGTGGACATTCTTGCAAATTGCTCCAGGTGAAATATTTGCCTTTGAGTGGTATTTCCATTAAGTCAAAGGTTGATGATGATAGAATTGAAATTCATCATGCTGATATGATCCCCTTCACATTTTTTTTATTTTCTGGTCCTCTAATGAAATTAAAATATCCAAGGAACATCCAATATTTGGCAGCTGCCATACTGATACTGCTTAGCCAGCCGATGAAATCATGTTTTCCTTCCTCAAAATTAGGGCCATAAATATTTGTGAGGTACCAAGAGGAGTTATCCATGGTAGATGTAAATTCCATGGTGATATGGAAGTAGTTCTTTGAGATCATTCTCCCTGCGAGTGTAGATATACTGATTGAACCTCTTAGGACAGAAATTTCTTATGTAAGCCATATCAAAGGTTTCTCGTTTGGTCTCTTGAAATGCAATAATCATGCATGAGCTTTACTCAATTTTCATTCTAATATCATCCCATCTTTTTTGAGAGTTTATACCTCTAACATTCCAACATAATATATTCCAGTTTCTATTCATGTGGAAATATTGTGTATGTTGTTTGAATCATACCAGATCTAGCATGGCATGAAAGGTAACATAATCTCAGTAGCATGAACAAAGGTTGATTGCTGATAGTGCTATGATGAATAGTGTACGAGAACATAAGTGCAATGTTTGGGAGATGTTCAGTCACAATATAACCATAGTAAAACTTGATGAAATAACTGATAAGATTGTACCAATAGAGCCAAAGTTGCCCATTATTACAGACCAAAGATAGCAATGATGCACACAGGCATCTCAAATATAGATAACTAGAGATAGAGTACTAATAGATAAAAACTGAAGAGCAAAAGATAGAACCACCACAATCACAGCTCACATATGAGGACTTAATCATCAGAGTTGTCATAATTGAGGACATTGCTGGTCACATCCTTGTGTGCCATCTTGCAAGGTCCTGTGCCCATCGCCTGCAGAGTGTTGATTGGTAACATTGGTGTTGGGGGGCCTATTTGTCAATCACAATGGCATAAAATTTAGGCCCCAGGTTGACAGCTACCTCTTTCTTCTTACTGTTGTTTGCACAGTTGCTGCTCTCTGGCTTGTCAGCATGTGGGAGGCTTGCAACATCTACTTCCTTGTTTTTAGAACCCATAGTGAGCTTTGCAAGCATGTTGCTCCTCCTGCATAGGGCTTCATCCACAATAACATTCTTCTTCCTTTTGTTTGTAGCAAAGGTTGGTTTGCTGGTGATAGCAAAAGTGTCTACAGTGATCTCCACAACACTTGCAGAACTGGACTGTTGAGCAAAATGTTGAGTAGGGTTGGATGTCTGGAATTGAAGAAGCATCTCTTCCTAGTACCATTAGTGCACTCAACATCCACTACCTGGTAGGTGGCATTGATAATATTTGCTTCCTAGTCTTAGGAATGATGTTCTGAGTGTTGGCAGCAAGATTACCAATCAGATTTTGAAGTGCAGAGATATGTTCAGACATTTTCTCACAATGATGATGTTCTGTGCTTCAGACTCCTGGCTAGACCATGTGATGCCATTATAGTTCATATTGGCATTCTGAGGATTAAATTCAGGGCTGTTGTGTGCCATTGGAACATGAATGAAATCCTCAGTAGGGATAGCAGAATTCTGCTGACTGACATCCTGGTTGTTATGAATATGTAGAGCATCAGGAGTGGCCTCAGTCTAGGCTGCAGGTATAGCATCAGGATTGATGTGATCCAAGTCAGCATGGAATTGGTCTTGCATGGTAGCATCATTGTTATATTGTAACATCCCAAAATTCTAAATTTTGGAATGTTATAAACAAATAGATAGATTTGATTGATTGCTTGATTGATTGACTGAAAGTGAGTGAATTCGAAACTTTTTGAAAGTTAAATGAGAGGGAATAAAAGGACTTTCCCAAACTTTCATATTTGCTTTCTGATCTTCGTGAATTCAAATTCTTTTCATCACAAAACCCCGGAGAGAAGATGACATGACTTCTTCCATTTATTTAAATGACAAGGGGTGTTGAGAATATTTGAATTTCATTTGGAAATATCCCAATTCTGAAACTTTATGCGACTCAATGATTTTCACGAGAGAAGATAAAATGACTTCTTCAAATTATATGAAATATGAGTTGGGAGTTTCAAAGAATTAAATTCAAAGCCCCTTTGAATTTATTTTCAATTTGGAATAGATCATCATGCATAATTTATTTTCTTGCATTTTGGTCGATCCTAGAAATTTCACGCAACTCAAGGACCCTTGGAGAGAGTTGGAGATTTCGTTATTTTCATATTTGAGAGTTTTCTCGAATTGAAAAAAAAGGATCATTTGATTTATTTATTTCATCTTCAATTATTTTCCGTTATCAAAAATATAAGAGAGGGAATAATATGACTTTCCCAAATTTAGGAAAAATGAAGATTTAATAAATAGATCAAATTTTGTTTGCCGGAGTTTTATTTGCATTTTATTCGGATAGGGAAAATGCGCGTTTTTGAAAATTTTATTTTAGGTCCGGAGAAAAGTTCATTTTGTTCGGCTCATTTTTAGGAGTCGGGGAAAATTTACTTTATTAATTTTGGAGTTCGTTTAGATTTTCTTTTATTTATTTTTTCTGCGCGCGAGACCGTTTAAAAAAAAA
>NC_057801.1:685756942-685758176 GCF_018294505.1 Triticum aestivum | reverse complement strand
TGTAACATCCCAAAATTCTAAATTTTGGAATGTTATAAACAAATAGATAGATTTGATTGATTGCTTGATTGATTGACTGAAAGTGAGTGAATTCGAATTCTTTTCATCACAAAACCCCGGAGAGAAGATGACATGACTTCTTCCATTTATTTAAATGACAAGGGGTGTTGAGAATATTTGAATTTCATTTGGAAATATCCCAATTCTGAAACTTTATGCGACTCAATGATTTTCACGAGAGAAGATAAAATGACTTCTTCAAATTATATGAAATATGAGTTGGGAGTTTCAAAGAATTAAATTCAAAGCCCCTTTGAATTTATTTTCAATTTGGAAAAGATCATCATGCATATTTATTTTCTTGCATTTTGGTCGATCCTAGAAATTTCACGCAACTCAAGGACCCTTGGAGAGAGTTGGAGATTTCGTTATTTTCATATTTGAGAGTTTTCTCGAATTGAAAAGAGGATCATTTGATTTATTTATTTCATCTTCAATTATTTTCCGTTATCAAAAATATAAGAGAGGGAATAATATGACTTTCCCAAATTTAGGAAAATGAAGATTTAATAAATAGATCAAATTTTGTTTGCCGGAGTTTTATTTGCATTTTATTCGGATAGGGAAAATTGTGCGTTTTCAAAATTTGCTTTTTAGGTCCGGAGAAAAGTTCATTTTGTTCGGCTCATTTTTAGGAGTCGGGGAAAATTTACTTTATTAATTTTGGAGTTCGTTTAGATTTTCTTTTATTTATTTTTCTGCGCGCGAGACCGTTTAAAAAAAAATCCGTAGCGCATTGGGCCAAAGGCCCAAGCCGCCAAGCCACCGAGCCAGCCAGGCCAGAGGCCATCGCGCGCCACGCCCAGGGAGGAGCCGCACCAGGCGCAAGGCGCCAGGGAGCCGCCATCCTTTGTGGATTCCTAGTAGGATTCATCTACTTTCGTTTTTTTTTCTAGATCTTTTCCTTTTGTTTCCTAATCCTAGTCTATTTCTTGTCCCCTACCCCAAGCAAAACCCTCCCCTCCCCAATATAAATACCCAAGCACCCCCCCTCTAAACACATCAAACCAACACCTCTCCTCTCCTCTCCGCCGCCCCACGCCGCGCCGCCACACCCACGCCGCGCCGCCGCACCACCCAAGCCGCGCCTCACCCCGCGCCTCTCACCCGCGCCGCCGCCCTTGTGCATCGCCGCCGCGCCCAACGCCGCCCAACCCCGCGCCCTAGTGCCGCC
>NC_057801.1:685749460-685756768 GCF_018294505.1 Triticum aestivum | reverse complement strand
AACGCCGCCGTCGCCGCCGTTCGCCGGAGGTACCGCGCCGCGTCTCTTCTTTCCCTCGGTTCGGTTTTTCTTATAAACCGTTCCGATTCTTTTCTTCTATACCGATTCGTTTTCTTTCCGATTTTTTCGCTAAACCGTTCCGGTGTTCTAGATCGGTTTTTCGTTTCGATCTCTTTTCCGAAAACCCTAGATTGGTTTTCGTTCTTCTTTCGGACCGTTCGTCTCAACGAACGTGATCACCGATTATTTCCCGGTTAACGACGTCTGTTCGTATAACCGTTCTTCTTTTTCTTCTCGTCGGATTTATTCCGCGATCGCGATCTCAGATCCGATCTTCGTTCTAGTTTATCTTCTCGCTCGTTTATCGGAATCAGGTGATTCAAGCGCCTGGAGTTTCATCTCGAAACCGCCGTTTCGTCTAATCAACTTGAACAAGCTTTTGCTACAGTAAAATTTTGACCTAGATTCAACTTGCTAGAACCGAGTTGTTTTCTTCCGCCGTTTGTTTTTCGTCGTTTGTTCGGCTCGTTCTTTCTTTGCAACCGGAGTTCTTAAGTTGAACTTTCTGGTTCGTTCTCTTGTTCGATTTTTTTCCTGTGCATTAGATGAGTACTTATTGTGTGGTTACTATTGCTTGCCTACGATAGATTGACCGGAGTATGACGATTAGATCTATCAAGAGTTTTGAGTGCGAATCATCTTCATCAACATTGCAGGCAAGTTCACACTTTGATCATACCTTTTCTACAACCCATGTTTTATTGCATTAGATCAATCCTCTCACACTGCATGATTAGGATCTAATTAAATTGTGGGATGGGAAGTAGATGAGGTAGTACCTATTACCTGTATTATTATCAAACCCTTGGGAGTTACTTCTACGTTTGCTTATTATGCCATGCTATGCTAGTAGACGTGGATTGGGTGAGTGATATCCATGACAGATGTGAGTTGATAATTTTAATGGTTTATCTAAGGTGGCAACTTAAACACACATCTGGGTGGATTGAGGCACCTGATGTCTATCAGGACTTGCCTGTTTTTTTTGGACCGCCACCCAGGCTCAAAGGGATCATAAGATCTTTCATGCTAGAAACTTCCGTGTGCAGCCACATGCTACTATGGGCTCTAGCATAGTTGACTAAGTTGTGCGAACTCTTACGGGGTGGACTAGCAGATGTAGGGGATGTAGGTGTACCGGTCTACCCCACATGTAAGGTGCTAGTGCTTCTGAAAGACTATGTCTCGGTCATCCGTTTCTCAAACACCATGTAGTGCGAGAAAACAAACGGAGGCGATCGAGTCATGTGGGGAAAAGTGCGCAAACCTCTGCAGAGTAACAAACTAATCATGATTAGCCGTGTCCCCGGTTATGGACAACCTGAGTATCTAGTACTTGAATATCTTTGTGAATCTCAACATGTTACCTCTAATAAAAGCTATTGGGTTTTAATGAGTACTTTTAATTGGGATTGAGGATGCTGTCAACCATTCTCAATGTTTAACAACCACCATGATAGTTAAACAAATTTATTCCTTTGTAGTAGGGAAAAATTGGCTTTACGCAAAAACCTTATAACCATAGAGCTTTTCCACCAGCCATATATGCATATAGTGATAGCCATTGTTCATTATTCTCTATGGTGTGAATTTGCCAGTACATTCAATGTACTGACCCGTTTTCGGGCTGCAACTTTTCATGTTGCAGACTTTTCAGACGACGAGTAAGTGGTACGTTAGGGTTACGATTTCCTATACTCAACTTTGCCGTTGGTGTTGATGGGAATCCACAACCTTGTTGCTTCCGCTATATTTTGGATTGAGGTAATAGTATTTACGTTACTTTATACATGTGATTTACCTCTGTTATAAATCCTTCGAGTACTGTGTGTGTCAGCATACTGATCCAGGGATGACACATAAGCACAGAGACTTGATCCATTCGGGTCGGGTCGCTACAAGATGGTATCAGAGCACATGTTGACTGTAGGACGTGACCCTAGAAACTGGCAAGCCAATAGCAAAGATTTTTCTCTACAACTTTCCCTTTCAAAAGATCTTTTACCTCTCTTCTCTTCTGAGTTTATTCAAATATTCCCCTTTTAGTGAGACCATACCCCTTTTCCCTTTTAACCACACGAAGATTCGACTGATGAGACCACTCCAAGAAGTACAAGATATCGGACAACTAAGACCACTTCGGAATGAAGAGTATTTTCCGTGCATCTGAATAATGGAAACTACAATGGTTGAAGGCCGAAGACAAGTAGAATTTGAAGGCTCTGAAGAATTCCCAGATTTATATGACCTAGGAAGGCTACCCTTATGGAACTTGAGAGATTATGGAAGTTGTCAATACCCGAGATCAAGGTGTGTTGGAGAAAGACCGGAGCATGGAGAGTTAGTAACTCAAAGTTTTGTCAAGAGAACCCTAAGGCAGGAGTTATTAACTCATGGAAATGACAAGAGCAAAATAAAAAAAACACGGCTATCCATGATGTTATCGCCCGCCTATGCTATTGTCACCGTGCGGAGTTAAAGCATGCAGATGCATGGAAGGATTGGATGGTAGAAAGCTGATGGAGCATCTATCTGCAAACGTTGGAGTGTTAACCTTAGCTGGTGTATTCACCAGGATCTGGAGTGTTACATCAGGAAGTTAAGATGGACCTACAAGAAGCAATATTTGACAATAAGGCAATTGGTGAAAAACTCAGGACCCAGAAGCTGAAAGTAGACAAGATGAAGGAGCAAAACATCGAGATACCGGAGATTTGACAATAACTGAAGGACAGTAGGATCATGGATCATGTCAAGGATGTTGAAACCGGCAGTTGGAACGTAACTCCAGAAATATTGAAGGACGTCGCGAGAGACTTCGCGTCAACAGAGATGATCTGGCAAAAGAACTTGAGCAGGACAAGCATGATTGGAAGAAGCCATCGGAGACATGAACATGACTTGAAGAGTTTGGAGACGTTGAAGATTCATTGACCTTTAGAAGACCAAACCCCTATTATATACCCACGTTAGATGCGACGATTGTGAGCTGTCATTTGTTTGATGTTTTTTTTTCGACAGCCACAACAAAAATCTGTCTTTTCAAAACTTTTTTTTTGTATTGAGTGCATCCCTCTCGATCTCTCTTATCCCACCCCAAACCCATGGACCCAATATAGGATGAATGGAGATGAACTTGTACTCTCTGGACCGATGAGTCAATGGGAGATGGACCGATGGATTCAGAACATGAGGATCACATGGAGAATAACCCTATAGCCGGAAAGGATATGACCCAGCACGCTCTTCCATTCTTTGAAAGAAGTGTTGCTACCTGGTTGGAGGATGTACCAAACCATCAACAGATGACAAGGAGTAACTACTTGGGAAGAATTTAAGTTGACTTTGCTAACGTCTCGGTTTATGACTCAGAAGTTGAAGCCTTATGGAAAGGATATGAAGAAACCTTGTGCGTACAAGATCTGTGGAGAAATAGGACACAACCATAAAGAAAAGAAGGACGAATACCCTCATAAGTAGAGGATTATCAAAGGAGTTAGCCGAGGATTTTCAGGGAACTTCGATTGGAGATTGTTCCCAAAGGTTTTGTTGCAGCAATGGAAGTTCAGTTTACATTGTTGGAAAAGATCCGTGAAGCTCAGAAGGATGACAAAGAGATTGCTGAGGTAAAAGAGAGGATGAGCAAAGGAAAGGCCAAAGGTTTTCATAAGGATGAACACGACACCTTATGGTTTGAGAATAGTGTATATGTGCCAATAATGCAAAGATCAGGAAGTTAATACTTCAGGAGGCTCATGACTCACCATACTTGATTCGCCCCGGAAACACCAAGATGTATTTGGATTTGAAGGAGTGTTTCTGGTGGACTGGTATGAAGGAGGATATTACGGAGTATGTAGTCGTAAGTGATGTATGTCAGAGAAAGTAAAAGCAGAGCATCAGAAGTCAGCAGGATTGTTGCAGCCCATGCTAATACCTGAATGGAAGCAGGATAAGCTTGGCATGGATTTCATTACCAGATTTCCCAGAACCCGAACGGGATATGATTCTATCTGGGTAATAGTTTATTCGCTTGATCAAAGTGGCTCGCTTTATCCCAGAGAAAACCACCTATACAAGTGCGAAGTTGGCCAAGATATATATTTGAGAAAGGATCGTATGTCTGCATGGAGTTCCGAGGACCATCGTAGAGGAACGCAGTTTACCTCAAAGTTTTGGAATCAGCTGCACCAGACTTTGGGTACTAGGCTAGAGTTCAGTACAGCCTTTCATCCGCAGACAGATGGATAAATCAAGAGAGTCAATCAGATTTTGGAGGACATGTTGAGAGCGTGTGCGCTAGATTATGGATCTAGTAGTGATGATAATTTACCTCACGCGGAGTTTCTCATTCAAGAATAGCTACCAAGTCAGTTTGAAGATGGCCCCTTTTTGAAACTTTGTATGGGAGAAAGAGCCAGACACCGTTGATGTGGGATGAAGTTGGAGACCGTCAGTTGTTTGGACCAAATGTGATCAAGGAGTGAGAAGAGAATGTTAAGTTGCTTCGAGATAGACTGAAGGTAGCTCAGTCCAGGCAGAAGAGTTATGCAGACTAAAAAAACGCAAGGAGGTAGTCTATGAAATCGGAGACAGAGCATATCTTTGTGTGCCAGCTCTGCGAGGAGTTAAACGATTTGGAGTTAAGGGAAAGTTAGCCCCGAGATTTGTAGGACCATACCAAGTATTGGAGCGTATGGGAGAAGTTACCAACAAGTTGGAGTCACCCGAAGGACTGTCAGGAGTCATGATGTGTTTCACGATTCCCAGTTGAAGAAGTGCCATGCAGAGATGGCCAATATTTCCTTGTAAGGACGCTTGACCCTGGAAAGGATAATGATGTTCCACGAAGTGGAGTATGGATTTCATAAGTATAAGTTTTATCACGGTATGTGGGACATCCCACGAGGATGAAGAGATGAAGTGTTATTGGATATAAAGGAGGTATGATGTTGGAAATATGGATCAATGGAAATTCCATGAAGAGTCTGAGTAATCATGTCCCCGTTTGGTGCAAATATAAGGAAAAGAGACAGTACATGGATTTTAAGTATGCCAGGAAGTTGGATGTTGGGATAATGATCAGTTGCCCAGATGATGAGTTCAAGATTTGCAAGTGATGAGATGGGCCATAACCCACAGGCCCCAGGACCTGCCAAGAAGCAAGCACACTCTTGCTGAAGGAAAAACCCTGGAAGAAGTTACGACTTGTATCAACCGACGATTCTATAGGAGTTTATGCAAAACCTGAAAGTAGTGAAGGAACGATAGATGGTTGTTTGGCTTGCAGAATCTATGGATTTTCCGAACTTGGTTCATCGACAAGAGAAATTCTGCAATGCTTGTGAGGTTGACCGAGTGTTAGTATGCGAGATTCGCTAAGCTGTATACATGGTAATGATTTGGGTGCGGGATGGATTGATCACCATACCGACTTACTCTTATTATTCGCTTTGCTATATGGGATGGTAAATCTGAGTGACTTACCTATAGTGGAGAGACGACGATCAAAACCTTGTTTGAACCTTAGAAAGGTATAGGTATTTTTTCCCTTGTACACGGCAGTTGTTGCCAACCGTAGGTTATACGGTGAGGTTCAACCCAGACCCTTTCCTGCAGGAGAAACCATAAATTGTTGACCACCACGAGATATCGATAGTTGTTTAGCATTGGCGTCAGACCCGTCAGCTATGAAGACCCAGTTTCGGGATAACCTTACCAAGATGAAAGGACAAAGGAATTGAGGAAAAGGTTATGCCACTACCGGAAGAGCCAGAGAAGGGATTATCCTTAATATCTGAGAAGACTGACACTGTCAACGATAAGGATGGAGTATATGAGTTTTGATGGAACCGTAACAATGTTTCTAAGGGTGGTAGCACCCGAGACCTCGGAGATGATCGATGGACTTTGAGAAGACCCCAAACCCTAACCTATTCTTTCTAGCCTCTCCGAATCTCGAGGACGAGATTCATTTTAAGGGTGGTAGTTTGTAACATCCCAAAATTCTAAATTTTGGAATGTTATAAACAAATAGATAGATTTGATTGATTGCTTGATTGATTGACTGAAAGTGAGTGAATTCGAAACTTTTTGAAAGTTAAATGAGAGGGAATAAAAGGACTTTCCCAAACTTTCATATTTGCTTTCTGATCTTCGTGAATTCAAATTCTTTTCATCACAAAACCCCGGAGAGAAGATGACATGACTTCTTCCATTTATTTAAATGACAAGGGGTGTTGAGAATATTTGAATTTCATTTGGAAATATCCCAATTCTGAAACTTTATGCGACTCAATGATTTTCACGAGAGAAGATAAAATGACTTCTTCAAATTATATGAAATATGAGTTGGGAGTTTCAAAGAATTAAATTCAAAGCCCCTTTGAATTTATTTTCAATTTGGAATAGATCATCATGCATAATTTATTTTCTTGCATTTTGGTCGATCCTAGAAATTTCACGCAACTCAAGGACCCTTGGAGAGAGTTGGAGATTTCGTTATTTTCATATTTGAGAGTTTTCTCGAATTGAAAAAAAAGGATCATTTGATTTATTTATTTCATCTTCAATTATTTTCCGTTATCAAAAATATAAGAGAGGGAATAATATGACTTTCCCAAATTTAGGAAAAATGAAGATTTAATAAATAGATCAAATTTTGTTTGCCGGAGTTTTATTTGCATTTTATTCGGATAGGGAAAATGCGCGTTTTTGAAAATTTTATTTTAGGTCCGGAGAAAAGTTCATTTTGTTCGGCTCATTTTTAGGAGTCGGGGAAAATTTACTTTATTAATTTTGGAGTTCGTTTAGATTTTCTTTTATTTATTTTTTCTGCGCGCGAGACCGTTTAAAAAAAAATCCGCAGCGCATTGGGCCAAAGGCCCAAGCCGCCAAGCCACCGAGCCAGCCAGGCCAGAGGCCATCGCGCGCCACGCCCAGGGAGGAGCCGCACCAGGCGCAAGGCGCCAGGGAGCCGCCATCCTTTGTGGATTCCTAGTAGGATTCATCTACTTTCGTTTTTTTTTTTCTAGATCTTTTCCTTTTGTTTCCTAATCCTAGTCTATTTCTTGTCCCCTACCCCAAGCAAAACCCTCCCCTCCCCAATATAAATACCCAAGCACCCCCTCCCTCTAAACACATCAAACCAACACCTCTCCTCTCCTCTCCGCCGCCCCACGCCGCGCCGCCACACCCCACGCCGCGCCGCCGCACCACCCAAGCCGCGCCTCACCCCGCGCCTCTCAC